>NW_003852396.1:31365015-31413663 GCF_000181295.1 Otolemur garnettii
AAATCATAGCTGTGTACATTAATGCAATCATGGGGTACAATGTGCTGGTTTTATATACAATTTGAAATATTTTCATCAAACTGGTTAACATAGCCTTCCAGGAATTTTCTTAGTTATTGTGTTAAAACATTTATATTCTACAGGATCTCCAGGTTTTTTTTTTTTTCAGTTTTATGATTTTATTTTTTAGCATAATTTTTATTTTTTTTAGTTTTATGGTTTTATTTTTTAGCATAATTTTTATTAAAGCATAACTACATTTATGGGATACAATATAATTTGATATATAATGTGGATTTATGGCTTGCTTAAATAAACTAATTAATATAACCATCACTTATTTTTGTGGTAAGACATTTCTAATATACTCTTAGTTTTGAAATGTACTCTTGCATTGTGTACATTAGGTGAGATCCTGACAAATACCCTCCACTTGTCCTCCCCCCTCCCCTTTTCCTCCTCTCTCCTCTTTCTGTACTGTATATTTTATCATTTGTATGAATGTGTGTGTATATATTGGTTTCATAATAGTATTGAGTATATTGGATACTTTTTCCCCATTCTTGAGATACTTTACTAAGAAGAGTATGATCCAGCTCCATCCAGGTAAACATAAAAGATGTAAAGTCTCCCTTTTCTTATGGCTGCATAGTATTCCATGGTATATTTATACCACAATTTGTTTATCCACTCATGGATTAATGGG
Organism: Otolemur garnettii; assembly: GCF_000181295.1. Lineage (NCBI taxonomy): Eukaryota > Metazoa > Chordata > Mammalia > Primates > Galagidae > Otolemur > Otolemur garnettii. The sequence continues at coordinate 31,365,722 of NW_003852396.1, forward strand.
TATTTAGGCTGCTTCCACGATTTGGCTATTGTGAAATGGGCTGCAATAAACATTCTGGTGCAAATGTTTGTTGTAAAATCATTTTGTTCATCTGGGTAGATACCTAGCAATGATATTGTAGGATCAAAACTTAGGTCAACTTTTAATTCCTTGAGAACTCTCCATTCTTCTTTTCAAAAAGGCTATATTAGTTTGCAGTCCAACTAGCAGTGTAGAAGTGTTCCTTTCTCTCCATATCCATGTCAACATCTGCAGTTTTGGGATTTTGTGATGTGGGCTAATCTTACTGGCATTAGGTGTTATCTCACAGTGGTTTTGATTTGCATTTATCTGATAATTAAAGATGAGCATTTTTTTGTGTTTGTAGACCATGTGCCTGTCATCTTCAGAGAAGTTTCAGTTTAAGTCTCTTCCCACAAAGAAATGGGGTTATTTGTTCTTTTCTTATTAATTAGTTTGAGTTCTCAGTGGATTCTAGTTATCAGACCTTTGCCAGAAACATGACCTGCAAAAATCTTCTCTGATTCTGAAGGCTGTCTGTTTGCTTTACTTAGAGTGCCCTTAGCTATGCAGAAGCTTTTTAGCTTGATCAGATCCCAGTAATATATTTTTGGTATTGCTTCAATTGCTAGGGGAGAGGGGTCCTCCTCATAAAATATTTGCCCAGGCCAATTTCTTCAAGCATTTTCCCTGCACTCTCTTCCAGTATTTTTATAGTTTCATGACTTAAGTTTAAGTATTTTATCTAGTGAGAATCAATTTTTTGTTAGTGGTGAAAGGTGAGGGTCCAGTTTCAGTCTTCTACAGGTCACTAGCCAGTTCTCCTAGCACTATATGTTAAATAGGGAATCTTTTCCCCAATGTCTTTTGTTAGGCTTATCAAAGATCAAATGATGATATGAGTTTGGGTTCATCTCTTGGTTCTCTATTCTGTTCCATATATCTGTGTCTCTATTTTTGTGCCAGTACTGTACTGTTTTGCTCACTATAGATTTATAATATAATCTGAAGTCTGGTAATGTGATGCCTCCTGATTTGTTTTTATTGCTAAGTCATGTATTGGATATTTGAAGTTTTTTTCTGATTCTAAATAAAACAAAGTACTATTTTCTCAAGTTCTTTAAAGTATGACATTAGTGCTTTGATAGGGATTGCATTAAATCTGTAGATGGCTTTGGGTAGTAGAGACATTTTAACAATGTTGATTCTTCCCAGCCGAGAACATGGTATTTTTTTCCTTTTGTTAACATCTTCAGCTATTTCTTTCCTTAGGGTTTCATAGTTTTGATAGAGATCATTCACGTCCTTTGTTAGATAAATTCCCAGGTATTTCATCTTTGGCACTACTGTAAAAGGAATAATGTCTTTGACTATATTTTCAGCTTGACTATTGTTGGCATATATAAAAGTTACTAATTTGGAAGTATTGGTTTTGTATCCTGAGACACTGACATATTCCTTCAGTTGTTTGAGATGATCCATTAAGTTGTTGAGTTCCTCTCTTTCTGTTTTCTTGGTAAAGGCTTTCCTTGATATGATCCATTAACTTGTTGAGTTCCTCTCTTTCTGTTTTCTTGGTAAAGGCTTCCAAATGCTATAAATTACCCTCTTAAGACTGCCTTTGCAGTCACTTCTAAGAGCTTATTAGTTGAGTCCCCAGGGTTTTTCAGGAATAAAATCATGTGATTTGTGAAGAGTGACAGTTTGACCTCCTCTGATCCCATATGAATACTGTTGATCCCCTTCTCTTGCCTGATTGTGATGGCTAGGACTTCTATTACTATGTTGAATAGCAGTGGTGAGAATGGGCATCCTTGTCTAGTTCCAGATTTGAGTGGAAATGTTTTCAATTTTACTCCATTAAATATGATATTGGCTGTGGGTTTGTTGTATATGGCCTCTATCAGTTTAAGAAATGTCCCATCTAAGCCTATTTTATTAAGTGTTCTGATCATGAAAGGATGTTGGATATTATCCAAAGCTTTTTATGCATCAAGTGATAGAATTATGTGGTCTATGCTTTTTATTTTATTTATGTGGTGTATTATCTTTATAGATTTACATAGGTTAAACCAACCTTGAGACCCTGGAATAAAACCAACTTGATAATGGTATATAATTTTTTTGATGCATCATTGAATTCTGTTTTCTAGGATCTTACTGAATATTTTTGCAACAATATTCATTAATAATATTGGTCTATAGTCTTCTTTGTTAGATTCTTTCCTAGTTTGAGGATTAAGGTGATATTTGCTTCATAGAATATGTTGGGGAGGAGTCCTCCTTTTTTCTAAGTTTTGGAAAAGGTTATGTAATATAGGTCCTACTTCCTCTTGGACAATCTGGTAGAATTCTGATGTGAAGCCATCTGGTCCTGGAGTTTTCTTTTCTGGGAGATTTTGTATAGTTGATGCTATTTTGGTGCTTGATATAGGTCTATTCAAAATTTTTAATTCTTTCTGGTTGAGTATAGGAAGGTGGCATACTTCCAGGTATTGGTCCATTTCCTCCAGATTATCATATTTCTAATGATAGAGTTTTTTGTAGTAATCATTGAGGATTTTTAAAAATTTCTGTGGTATCAGGTATTATTTATCCTTTATCATTTTTGATTATGTTAGAGATTTTACTTTTCTTTTTCTGGTTAGGTTAGCCCAAAGTTTATCATTTTTATTAATCTTTTCAAAGAACCAAATTTTGTTTCATTGATCTTCAGAATAACTTTTTTTGTTTTCAATTTCATTTAATTCTGCTCTAATTTTGGTTATTTCTTTTCTTCTGCTGGGTTTGGGGTTGGAATGTTCTTCCTTTTTCAGTTGCTTGAGATGATCCATTAAGTTGTTGACTTCCTCTCTTTCTGTTTCTTGGTAAAAGCTTCCAATGCTATAAGTTTCCCTCTTTAGACTGCCTTTGCAGTAGCTCACACGTTTTGATAATTTGTGTCTTCTTTATCATTTTGTTCCCCAAATTTGGTAGTTTCCTTCTTTTTTTTCCCTCTCTCTTTTTTTATTGTTGGGGACTCATTGAGGGTACAAGAAACCAGGTTACACTGATGGCATTTGTTAGATAAAGTCACTCTTACAATCGTGCCTTGCCTCCCAAAGGTGTGGCACACATCAAGACCACACTCCCTCCCTTCTTCCCTGTCTCTACTCTTCTTTTCTTTCTTTCTTTCTTTTTAAGACAAGAGCCTCAAGCTGTCCCCCTGGGTAGAGTGCTGTGGCATCACAGCTCACAGCAACCTCTAACTCCTGGGCTCAAGCGAGTCTCCTGCCTAGGCCTCCCAAGTAGCTGGGACTACAGGCGCCCACCACAACACCCAGATATTTTTTGGTTGCAGCCATCATTGTTGTTTGGTGGGCCTGGGCTGGATTTGAACCTGCCACCTTAGGTGTATGTGGCTGGCGCCTAAGCCACTTGAGCCACAGGTGTCGAACCTCTGCTCTTCTTTTCCTCCACCTCTCTCTCCTTCTTTCTCTTTTTGCTCTCCCCATGCCCCACCCCCACCATGTCATTAATTGTCTTCATATCAAAATTGAGTACATAGGATTTATGCTTCTCCATTCTTGTGATGCTTTACTAAGAATAATGTGTTCCACTTCCATCCATGTTAATACAAAGGCTGTAAAGTCTCTATTTTTTTTAATGGCTGAATAGTATTCCATGGTGTATATATACCACAGCTTGTTAATCCATTCCTGGATTGGTGGGCATTTAGTCTGTTTCCACATTTAGGTGATTGTAAACTGAGCTGCAATGAACAGTCTAGTGCAAGTGTCCTTATGATAAAAGGAGTTTTTTCCTTCTGGGCAGATGCCTAGTAATGGGACTGCAGGATCAAATGGGAGGTCTATCTTGAGTTTTTTGAAGGTTCTACGTACTTCCTTCCAAAAAGGTTGTATTAGTTTGCAGCCCCACTAGCAGTGTAAAAGTGTTCCCTTCTCTCCACATCCACGCCAGCATCTGCAGTTTTGAGATTTTGTGATGTGGGCTATTCTCATTGGGGTTAGATGGTATCTCAGGGTGGTTTTGATTTGCATTTCTCTCATAATTAGGGATGATGAGCATTTTTTCATATGTTTGTTAGCCATTCATCTGTCTTCTTTAGAGAAGGGTCTATTCATGTCTCTTGCCCATTGATATATGGGATTGTTGGCTTTTTTCATGTGGATTAATTTGAATTCTCTGTAGATTCTAGTTATTAAGCTTTTGTCTGATTCAAAATATGCAAATATCCTTTCCCATTGTGTAGGTTGTCTATTTTCTTTGGTGGTTGTCTCATTAGCGGTACAGAAGCTTTTCAATTTCATTTGTTTATTTTTTATTTGTCCCATTTGTTTATTTTTGTTGTTGCAATTGCATGGCATTCTTCCTCATGAAGTGTTTCCCCAGGCTGATATCATCCAGTGTTTTTCCTATACTTTGAAGATTTTTATCGTTTTGTGCTTTAAATTTAAGCCCTTTATCCATCTTGAATCAAGTTTTGTGAATGGAGAAAGGTGTGGGTTCAGTTTCAGTCTTTTGCATGTGGATATCCAGTTCTCCCAGTACCATTTATTGAATAGGGAGTCTTTTCCCCAAGTTATGCTCTTGTTTGGTTTATTGAAGATTAGGTGGTTGTAAGATGTTAGTTTCATTTCCTGGTTTTCTGTTCAATTTGAAATGTCTATGTCTGTATTTTTGCGCCAATACCATCCTGTCTTGACTATTATGGCTTTGTAGTACAGGCTAAAATTTGGTATACTGGTGCCCCTGGCTTTTTTTTTTTTTATTACTAAGAACTGCTTTAGCTATACTTTTTTTTTTTTCTGGTTCCATATGAAATGCAGAATCATTTTTTCCAAGTTTTGAAAGTACAACATTGGTATTTTAATAGGGATGGGGCAGTGAAAGTATTATCAGATCAAAGTGAAGAAAGGGTATTAAGAAGGAGATAGTGGACAATTCAGGTAAATGCTGTGTAATCAGGATGAATGAAGGCAAGTAGGTGGCCAAGGCACCTTCATCTGGAGGTTATTTTTTTACCCAAATGAGAGCACTTTTAGGGAGATTGGAAAGTGCTCACACCAAATGAGCTTTCACATACTTGAGTCTGAATATAGGCACTTCTAGATAGTTTTATGTAAACAGCTAAGATTTATAGTTACAGATGAAAAAGCATGTAAGCTTATAGAATGGATGATTATGTGGGTATTGATCCACAGAGACATTTTCAATGAAAAAACATCAGTTTCCTGAGTAGGGGGAGCTGTATAAACACTCAATAAATATATAGAAATTATTTTATATTTAATCCTACATATTCTCCCTATAATCCTCTAATAAAGGTAGAGAATTGCTATTTACCATTTACGGAGAGGCGAAAGGGGCTCAGAATAAGTAATGTGTATAATATTATGCAGCTAGACTATGCGGCAATCATGATTCAAGCCAAAGCTTTAGATTCTGAAATTTTTCCATACTTTTTGGAAAAAACATTAATTTATTTTAAATTAGGATATGCTAAATGTGTGTTGTCCTTAGGCATTTAGATGGAATAATAAGACATATGTAGAACACTAAGTATAAAAAACTCTAGAACTCAAAGTTGGCTGCCTGACACTATACTATGGTATATTGGAGACATTATCTCATTCCCCAAACATTTGATTTTCTCATATTGAAAAGAAAGACTAATAACCTTCTAAAGTACTTACTTTGTTCATTGACTGTGGTGTTTTTTGCCTCACCTCATTTGATTCTCGTAAGAACCTCACTAAAAAGAGTGTCCAGGTCCAAAGTGGGCAATGTCAATATTTAATGCTTTGATGGAAGAGAAGAGAAAAATGAGCAGGAGGGGAGAGAAAGGTGAAAACTTGTTAACAATAAAGTGTGTGTGTGTGTGTGTTTTGGCATGTAAGCCAGAGGTCAGTCTTGTTAAAGATAAGAAGACTATGTGAAGACAGGAAAAAGATGGCTATGAATAAGCCAAGAGAGAGGTCTCAGGATAAATTAATTCAGATGACACTGTGACCTTAACATCTAGATTCCAGAATTGTGAAGAAATACATTTCTATTGTTTAGGCTGCCAGGTGTTTTCTACTTCTCATGGAAGCCCTAGAAAACTTATTTTTGTAGTAGGAAGTAGAGTGTTGCTATTGACAAATACTTAAAAATGTGAAGATTTCTTTGAATCTGAGAAATGAGAAGAGGCTAGAGAAATGGGAAGGAGCTAGAAAAATGTTGAAAGGCATATTTTTAAAAAGCCTAAGATTTCTTTGAAGAGATTATTGGACAAATAAAGAGATTTAAGGTAATTCTGATGAAGGCTCAAAACAAAGAGAGGAGAGCTGTAAGGCAGACTTTGATCATCTCAGAGAAGACATATCGTGAATGGGATGTTGACAGAGTGTGATCATTACAGGTGCATCTGGTGAGGTCTCAGACATGAGGAACATGCTGTTGAAACTGGAGGGAAGATGATACATGTTATAAAGCATAAAAGCACTTGGACAAATTATATTCTAATGCTTTGTGGAAAGTAGAATTTGCATGTAATGAATTTGTATATTAACTGAGGGGATTTCCAAACAAATCTCCTTTGAAGGTGTGGCTGGTTTCTCTTTGGGGCTTATAATGAAATGAGAGAGAAGAGAGAGAAACTGAATGAAGATTTTTTTTAAGCATAAAAGGAACTGTAAAGTGTAGATCTGAAAAATTCTAAGCATATCCCTATTGCAATAAAGCAGAAAATATGTCCTGGAAAGAACAAGGCTATGGCTGGACAACCATCTCCAGAAATGATTAGATATGTTAAGCAAAAGAAACCAGGCAAAAAACAGACAAATGCTGTGTTCTCACTTCTATGTGGAAACTAAAAAAGCTGATGTTATGGAAGTAGAGTGTAGAACATTTACCAGTTACTGGAAAGTGTAGAGGAAAAGAGAGGATAGGAACAGGTTAGTTAATGAGTAAAAAATTGCAGTGAAATCAGAGGAAAAATTTTGGTATTCTGTATAGCATAGTAGGGTTATCATGGTTAACAACAATTTGTTGTAAATATCAATAGTTAGAAAAGAGTATTCTAGGGCGGTGTCTGTGGCTCCATGAGTAGGGAACTGGACCCATATACTGAGGGTGGCAGGTTCAAACCTGGCCCGGGCCAAACTGCAACAGAAAAATAGTCGGGCTTTGTGCCGGGTAAGTGTCGTCACAGCTACTTGGGAGGCTGAGGCAAGAGAATCAACTAAGCCTAGGAGTTGGAGGTTGCTGTGAGCTGTGTGATACCACAGAACTCTACTGAGGGTGATAAAGTGAGAGTCTGCCTCTACAAAAAAAAAAAAAAAAAAAAGAAAAAGAAAAGAAAAGAAAAAAGAAAAGGGTATTCTAAATGTTCCCAACACGAATAAATGATAAATGTTTGAGGTGATGGATTAACTCAAATCAGTAACCCTGTTTACTTATTATATGCAGTACATATATCTCAAAATATTACATGTACCACATAAGTATGTATAATTATTGTGTCAATTAGAATCTTTTTAAAAAAGGTTTAAGTGTGTGACCTGTGGATCCAAACACCTATTGCAGCAGCCAGGCACAAAGATGAGGTTATATAGGAGGTACCTGTAGAGATCTCTCTTGTCTAATAGTTTGGACTGCTATGAATTGCATTGGAGACCAACATGTTTTTGAGATTTTTTTCATAGTAGCAGAAATGAACAGAGACAGGAAGACATGGAAAAAAAAAGATTAGACTTGTGGAATTCTAGAAGATTGCCCTATAACTACAAACTAGTTCATGCAATATACTTTATGAAAAGGGAAAAATGACCCTCAAGTGGTTCAGAAGTTGTCAGGACTTCCTTGTCACCACAGGCCCAAAGGACATAGGCTCAGGAGTTGAGGCCTTCTCCTTCTCAGTGAAGAGGGCAGGGCCAATTCACTGGTTTTAGAAGGCCAGACTGCCTCTACATAGGACTGAAAGGTTGTGGTGGCCACACAGCACACATGGTTTGAGCTGCTGTTCATTGAGTCAGAGAATTCTAGAGCTCTAAAAATCTAATATAATTTGACCTGCTAGGTTTTAGTCTTACATGTGACCCAAGATACCTTTTCTAGCCAATTTCTCTCTTTTGCAATAGGAATGTATATCCTATTGCATTTTTGTCACAGGTAACTTATCTGATTTCACAAGTTCATAGCTGGTGAGGAACGTTGTACCTCAGGATCAATAATCCCTGAGACTTACCCACAAATTGTTTAGATGATATTTAGATGGGATTTTGGCATTAGAGTTGAGACAAAATGAGTTAAGACTTTTGGGTCTGTTTGGATGCAGCATTTTGAATAAGAGAAGGACTAGAATTTAGGGAACCAGAGGCAAGATTGTTATGGGTTGAATTGTGTCCCCCCCCAAATTCTTATGTTAGAGTCCATACCACTAGTACCTTTGAATAATATGACTAAATTTGGAATAAGTTCTTTAGAGAGAGAATGAAGTTAAAATGAATTTATTAGGATGGGCTCCAACTCAATATCACAGATATCCTTATAAGAGGAGGAAATTTGGACACAGACAGGAAGGAAGATCACTTGAAGATATAGGGAGAAGTTGATTATGTGCAAGCCAAGGAGAGAGGCCTCTAAAGAAACCACCCATGCAGACACCTTAACTTGGACATGTAGCCTCCAGAAGTGTGAGAAAATTTCTGTATTGTTACAATAGCTTAGAAAACTAGTGCATCCTCACACACATCTTCCACAAATATGTTCTTGTTCTTATCTCGTGACTCCCTTGGTTTCTTCAGAGACTTCCTCAGGTTTAGGAAGTATATACATGTTTCTCTATGTCTTTCTGTATTTCTATTTCTATCTCTGTATTAATTAGCTTTGAAAGACAATCCCCAAGCTTATATTGGGGCATGAGTGTGAAATGGAGGAAGCTGTGAGAAAGATATCTTAAGAACCTAGATTCCTCTAAATGTCGAATATAAATGTCTTAACACAACAATTATGAGAATGACATGATGGCTATGTTGGCCAATTGGATGAAGGTATTTCAAATTGTATATGGAAACAACACACTGTATCCCATGATAGTATTTATGTGCACAAATATAATTTAATAATAAAAAAAGAACCTAGATTCCCACTTTCTTTTTTCTTTCTTTGACCTCTGCTCCCATAAATTTTTCTGACACAGAAACAAATCCCCCAGGGAAATGATGTACTAGACTTAGTTCCAGTGCAGTCAATACATCTTGATTATTTCTTCTACACATAGTTGGGGCAGGTGGGAGGCTAAAAAATACCATTAGGTACTAACAACACATAAATATAAAAGGAGTATGAGTAAAAAGCTATTTCCAACCAGAAAAATCTGTTTATCTTCCTATTGACTTAGGCAAGGAATGACATTGTCCTTCAATGCTGTATCTTTGCCCGATAAAGAAACAATATTTCTCACAGTAGATGTCCAATAGTATAAGGACCCCATAGACAGGTAAAACATCTACAGTAACATCAGCAGGATTAGTCACAAATGGTGAAAAGAAAAATAGCTTCTCTCTTAGCTGATTTGAGCTTGGCATACAAAGCATGAATAAGAAGTATGAGTAGCTTATAGGCACACAAAATTTTACACTCATACATAGACTTCAAGATTAGGATAAAAGAAACTTGATGCAGTACTCTGGGTCTAGTTAAGATATGTTCAGTCACTGTAGCCTGTACGTTGTAATGGGACTGTCTGTCTGTACACTGCGAGGACCACAGTAAGTGTAGGAGAGGTACAGTGGAGACCAAGCACAAGCTGGTGCCACTTGGAGTGCTCACAGCCTCTGAACATATGGCATGACCCCTGAGAAGTAGAACTTAGTGCCACAAAACAAAGGGGGGTATGGCCTATAGGGAACCCTTAGGGTGAAATCCCTGGGTCAGGGGAGGCTCCTTGAATTGGCCTCAAGAGATGCAGTCAGAGCCCTCCACAGGTCCCCAAGGACTGTTCAAGTGCAGCAATTTCTGCTTCCATGTGCTTTTGGGAGAAGGGCAGGGGTTTGTGACTATAAAGCCAGCTACAACCTTTCTAGGTCCTTCCTTCCCAGACCGTCCTCTGACAGGAGAGGAAGGATGCACTGGGGTTGCATGAAGCTCACAGTAGAGGCCAGAATTGCACTTCACAGACTGAGGACAGAGCCAAGACTCAGGGAAGCAGGAAGGAGGTGACACAGTTGTGGTGAGTGGGAAGGTGGGTCACCCTCAGCTACTACCTATAGCCAATCTTCTTCTTAGGGATCAGCTCCTTGCTCTCTGTCCAAACCCCATATGGTCTCTGTCGTTGGGCTTCAACCGGGGGAGCAGAAGTTTCAATGATCCCACCTACTGCATCCTGTATCAATCCCACCCCTGCTCCCCACTACTGAGGTGCCCATCTACTTTCTATGCCTAACACTGGGTATGCTCCATGCCTCCTGGCACAAGGTGTTTATATCCCTGGACTGGTGGAAGAGGCAACTGGCTTGCCACCAGGAGGGAGTTGAGACACAGGGGAGTGGCATCATGTCCCTGCAAAGATAGGCCGAGTATTACTATTGGCTGTAGCACTGGATGTCGCGGCAGCCTGCAACATATGCACTTTGCCTGGCATGTTGGCTATCTCAGTCATCTCTGCTGGCTGGGTACCTGGGGGCACTCCCACAGAGCATCTCTGTCTGCATCTTGTTCTTAGTCTTTCCTGCTTGGCACTTTCTTTCTCCAATCAATGCATGTCCTGTTGTTCCATCACATACTCTATGAATTTCTGTCCATTCACCAGAAATACCTTTGAATGTTCCTTTTCCCACATTTCAATTTGTGACTTCAAATCCTCTGCCAGCTTAGGGAATGTATTTTGGAGGGACTTGTTGCTTTTCTCCTCTTAGAAGAATTCCTCCTCAGTTTGTAAGTCCACTTGGATCTGAAGCTTTTCTCTCAAGCTCTAACAAAAGCCTCTAGTTGTCTTCCTACTTCTGAATGCCTTCAAAGAACTCCTTATAAGTTTCATAATAGTTCTTTAAGCTCACAACTTTGGTGTCATGGAGGTGGAGCAGAGCCTCTGTGTACCCCTCAACATAGTGAGGGGCAAACTCTTGTCTCTGCTCCTGGCTATAAAGACACTGGTCCTAGCACTCAGCCAACCACTCCTGTTGCCTCAATCACGTTCTTCATGGTTGGCATTTTCAGTTCTTCCAACCGATCTGCTTCTAATTGGAGCTTCCATAGCAAATTTTGTGATGTTGCAATATTCTCCAAGGATAAGCAGATGGCATCTGTACCTCCACATGCCACACGCCAAACTCTTTCAAAGTTTGTGCCTGGTGTATGATCTAATTCTTCCATATACAGTATGATCTTTTTTTCATGTTGACAACCTCCTGATGCCCTTGTTTCCCTCAAAGTTGCTACATGTTGTCTGAAGTGACTCAGCTCTTCTAATCTGGGAACTGAGACATTGTCAATATCATAGGAGGGCATATAAAGAATTTCGCACAATTCTTGACCTTGCTTTTGAAGTAGCTTCAGTTTCCATTTTCTCTCCCATTTCTTTTTTCACTTGAATTCCACCTGTGTGTGCAAATCTTTCTAGTACTAATATGGTTGTCTCTCTTCCTTTTTTCTAAAGATGGATGCTCCCAGCAGCTGGGCATGGAAGTCCCAACCTACTCCATGTAGGTATGAGGACAGCCACTGCCTGCAAACCCTGACCATCTTGCTCCGACAGACCTTTTCTCTGCACCTTCTAAACATAATTGATCATCCTGTGACCTGCTCACCCATCCTTTCCCAGAGAAGTTTGTTTCTTCTATTTTTTTCCCCAAAACACAGGATGCCCAACAGTCCACAAGCCTTATTTCCTTTGTAGCTCATCTAAAATCTGTTCCGTTGAGACTGAAGAACTCAGAAGACTGATTCAATTCACTCTCTAACTCTAATACCCAGAAACCAAGACCTGCTCTGCAGTGCAAGTTTTGTCTGGTTTGTAACCTGTTTTCAGAACAAACATCTCTATACCGAACAATAGGACTTAGGTTCTGTTTCCTTCTCCAAGAACAGCTGATAAAGGGCCTCTGTACAGGAATAGACTTAGTTATACTGCCATCTACTTGGTGGCACATCTTTCATATCAGGCTTCATTTTTTCCTTCCTAGTATAGACTTCCAGTTGCAGTGGACACACTGGTGGGGTTGAGGGATGGCAATGACAGGAAGTGAGAAGTGATAGGATTCTAGCTGGAGTAACCAGCTAAGACAAGGAGAAACTGGAGCCTATCCTGAGTGGTGGGTACCCTGAGCCAACCCCCCTCCAGCACAACTTCAGCTTTAATTCCATTGCCAGCACCTTTTGTGAAAGAACTTTCAGAGGTTTTTCAATTTGATGCTGCCTCGAAAGGCCTCTTAAGTAGAACCCAAATTTAGTCCTGAGAAATCCTGAAGTCACCAGCTCTGGTAAAATTATATATTTACAAGGGAGAAGGTACAATAGGTGTATGAGATATTTCCATAATCACTTACACACCTGGCTTCCTATGCCCAGAATGCACCTGATCATGCCAGGGTGGCTGTGTTTTTCTTCAGTTCAATTGTCTTTGAAAACAGCTTCCATTACAATGGGCTTAATTTAAAGACATGAGTGTCACACATGAAAGTCCATCACAAGTCCTTGTTCTCCCAAGGGGTCAGTTTGTTTTGTTCATGGGTTTTTTTCTTTAGCCATTCAGTAAAAATATTTGCATGCTTTTACTTTACTGAATATATTTACTGAATTTTATGTGACTATATATTTAAACAGAGTTTAAGCTTAAGACCTAAAGAAATTCGATACTTAGAAGAAGGGCCAAAACAGGAGAGTGAAGTAAAAAGTTAGGGAAGTGGGAAATGAAAATATTATCAGATCCAAGAGAAGAGAAGGTGTTAAGAAGTAGAAACTGGACAATGAAGGTAAATGTTGAGTAATCAGGATGAATGAAGGCAGGTAGGTGACCACTGCACCTTCATCTGGAGGTCACTTTTTACCCAAATGAGAGCACTTTTAGAGAGATTGGAAAGTGCTAATACCAAACAAGATTTCACAAAGTTGAGTCTGAATATAGGCACTTCTAGATAGTTTTATGTATAGAGCAAAGATTTATAGTTACAGACGCCAGAGGGGAGGAAGATGGCCAACTAGAAGCAACTTTTCTAAGATGCTCCTGACCAGAGGGAGAAAAACTGGACAGAATTGGACTCCACGAAGCCAAATGGGGAGCTAAGCTAAGAAAGATGTTAGGCAAGCTGTAATTCCAAGGAACAGCACCCAAATTATAGTACAAAACCCATCACCATGAGCCCTGAAGACACTTCCCCCAAGTTGGAGGCTTGCTGCGGGCTCTCTGCATGCTAGCAGGGGACAATAGACCTCTCATTTTTCCCCACAAAAGAGAGCTGCTAAACACTGGGCCTCCTTCTCTAGGGAGGTCCCACTTAAGAAGCTATACACCACCCTGCCTGGCATAAAATTTAAATATTTCTCCCCCAAGTCTGAACTCCCAGTCCACCCTTTTCCCTTGACATGCTGGTCTGAAGTTCTGTCCTGCGAAGAGACCATAGTGGCCATTCCCTGAGAGATCTGGGCATGGGGAGAGATGCACAGACCCCTGGTTCTGTGCCCATGAACAGTGGCACTGACCTTAGGTTGTGGCTCTGTCTGGTGGGTGGGGGCACAGACCCCTGGTTCTGACTGTCTCTGGCAGGCCAACCAGACCCCTGGTTCTGACTGTGTCCTGTGAGCAGAGGTGCTGATGCCCAGATCTGACACTGCCCCAGAGGCAGGGGCACAGACATCTGGTTCTGACTGTATCTGATGGGCAGGGGTGCTGACAACCAGCTGGAACTTTGATGTGCAATTGGTGGCTCACTGTAGGGGACCAGGTGCCATCCCCTTGGGCTTGTTGGCTGGAACTGCCTGTGGATTTATATCTGCTGTTGGAGACCCTTTGATCACTGTATTGAGCAGTGTTTGTACTGCCTGAAACAATCTGTTTAGAACTCTCCACTGGGGCTATCCATCTGGGGATCCTCTGAGGTTGAGCAGTGGAAATTCTGTAGCACGAAAGAACTGAATGAAGAAGGTAGGTATGGAAACATGAATAATCAGAGTAGATCAATCCCCATAAGGAATGACAAAGGAAATACAACAGAAGATGCTATTCATAGACAGAGAGCTGAATTGTTAGAAATAGGATTTAGAATATGGATAGCAAATAAGATGAATAGAATGGAGGAAAAGATGGAAATAGAAATCCAAAGTGTAGTTCAAAAGTTGTATTAAGAAATTAATGACTTCTAAGATAGTCACCAAACATATGGACATAATGAGAAAAGAGCAGAGCTCAAGGAAATGAAAAAATTATTCAAGGAGCTTTGAAGTACAGAATCTCTCAGTAATAGAACTGACCAGGCAGAAGAAAGGATTTCTGAAATTGAAGACAAGGCTTTTTAATGATACCAAACATTCAAAGAGGCAGAAAATTGGAAATCAAGATGCATGGAGGAAGAGCCACATGAATAGAATGTTAACATGAATTGGTATGAGGGAAAACTAATAGAGAAAGAACCTCTTTCTCAATAAGCCAAGGGAAAGATTTTACTTAAAAAGTTTTGTGGAGGTTGAAAGGTGTGTTCTAGAAGCGTTCCTCAAAAAACTTTCTACAAGGATCTGTGTCTGAACTGTCCAACAGGGTAGCAACCAGTCACATGTGGCTATGAGAATGATTTTTATAACTGAGCTATGAATTTTATTTTATTTTTATTTGTTTTTTTGCAGTTTTGGCTGGGGCTGGGTTTGAACCTGCCACTTCCAGCATATGGGGCCAGCACCCTACTCCTTTGAGCTACAGGCGCTGCCCCTGAATTTTATTTTCTGTCAATATATATAGCCATATTTGGGCAGTGTCAACCATATCAGATAGTGTAGTTCTGGCCAAATAAACAGATTGTATGATTAATTTTGGCAGTAGAAATTATTTGACTGATCTGTGCACAAGCCACAGATTTCAAGGTCAGAAAATTTACTTATATGATTGGGAGTTTTGATTGGCAGGTAAGATGGAACTAATAAAGATAAATGAATTGATTTAAATATATTTTACTTCTTAGATCAACTTGGGATCAAGAAAAGACTTCTTCTCCATTCCTTTCTGAAATCTATTTTGTGATATCAGTTCTACTGAAACTGTTTTGTAATATCAGTTTCACTGATAATTAATAATTTATTTATTCAATAAAATTCCTTGGGTCCAAGAATCACAGATTATTCCTCTCCATTTTTATGAGGAGACTAATAGTGATTTTGTTTAAGGACTAAAAATATTGTTTAAGTGACTAGCAATAAGACCTAATAATTCCAGGTAGAATGTCAGAGCTTGAATTCTGTAATCCTAGATACCTTGGTTCTCACCCTAATAGGTAAAGAAGCCTGTGAAAATCAACAAAGAAGTTTTAGAAGTGATGTCAACCTCCACTATCAACTCAACCCATCCAGCATTCTTTTTGTTGGTGGGGATACCAGGCCTGGAGCACTTACACCTCTGGATCTCTATCCCCTTCTGCTCAGCCTATACTCTGGCTGTGCTGGGAAACTGCACCCTTCTCTACATCATCCGGGCTGATGTAGCTCTTCATGAGCCCATGTACCTATTTTTGGCCATGTTGGCAGCCATTGACTTGGTCCTCTCTTCTACAACACTGCCCAAAATGCTTGCTATTTTCTGGTTCAGAGATCAAAAAATCAACTTCTATGCTTGTCTGGTCCAGATGTTCTTTCTTCACTCCTTCTCCATCATGGAGTCAGCAGTACTGCTGGCCATGGCCTTTGACCGCTATGTGGCCATCTGCAAGCCTCTGTACTATACCACAATCCTGACTGGGGCCCTTATCATCAAGATTGGCATGGCTGCTGTGGTTAGGGCTGTGACGCTGATGACTCCACTCCCCTTTCTGCTGAGACGCTTCCACTACTGCCGAGGCCCAGTGATTGCCCACTGCTACTGTGAACACATGGCGGTGGTGAGACTGGCATGTGGGGACACGCGCTTCAATAATATCTATGGCATTGCTGTGGCCATGTTTATTGGAACCTTTGATTTGTCCTCTGTTATCCTGTCCTATATCTTTATCCTTCAGGCAGTTTTACAGCTTTCTTCTCATGAAGCCCGCTACAAGGCATTTGGGACATGTGTGTCTCATATAGGTGCCATCTTAGCTTTCTACACACCTGCAATTGTGTCCTCAGTCATGCACCGTGTGGCCCACAGAGCTGCTCCACACATACACATTCTCCTTGCCAATTTCTATATGCTCTTCCCACCCATGGTTAATCCCATCATCTATGGTGTCAAGACCAAACAGATTCGTGAGCGAGTTTTAGGACTGTTTCTGAGAAAGGATGTGTAAAGAGAGAGTATGATGTGGTTGGAGAAATAGGGAGAGTAATGCTGGAGTGGGCCAGGTGTATGATCAGAAGTAGGAGGCTGCCAAAGTTCCTGTTTCTTTTCTCATATAACAAAATAAATAAAATCATGTCCTGAAACTTCCAGAGCCACTAGTTTGATACAGTGTTGTTCCTTCAAGGAGCCCTCCTTCCTATCAATAACTTGACACTGTCTTGACCTACTGGCTTAATCAATTTGCCTAGGACACAAAGATTTTCCAAGCTTATGTGCTGAAGAGAGGAATTTTTATCTTGATTCATGGGAAATTCTGTGAACTAACTGTGAGGACAGTGAGGACAGTCATTCCATCCAATGCAGGGATGTCTCTGGTCTAACTGTTGGTGCACAGAGTCTGTCTAAACATTCTCAGGGTTGGTGCACTCACATTCTTCAGGCCTACAGGTTTCAAGTGAGACAGCTTCATTTATTAGAAAGTTATTTCTTCAACCAAGCCAGTCTAGGTATTTGAGTAATTTTTACTTTTCTATCCTTGTGGCCAATTCTTCTCATTAAACATTTTGAATAAAACATATCCTCAGACATCTCTTTATGTATCATTCAAATTTTTTCTTGTAAAAAATCTTGTCCTATGTTTTCAACCAGGATGTTAGTTGCTCATTTAATAATTGAGACAAGTCTATGCTAGTGGCTAGGTATATGTACACTGTTTAGAGAGGAATGCTGGACTTCTGATTATGTCTTGAGATGCCATGAAGTGATAATTATAATAGGTAGTGTTCTCTGAACTCAGCATTCCAAAGCTCAGTATAGTGGGAGAAATGTGAGGAAGAAAGGAGATGGGCCATAAGCATATCATCTTATGTTTCACCCTCTATTTCATGCAAACTTAGATACTAGAGAAATTCCTAATGTTAATCTTGAGAAATGCATCTCAAGATGGGCTGGTGTTCATACAAGCCCTTTCTTATGTGGGTCTTTCATATCTCTCCCAAATTAATGTTCAAATCTTAATACTTGAGACCTGAGAATGTGATTGTATTTGGGAATAGGGTCTCTAAAGGGGAAAGTTGAAATGAGGCAAATATGATGGACTCTCATCCAATATAATTAATTTCTCTATAAGAATATTTGTACATAGACACAGGCAAAATGAAGACTATGTGAAGACAGAGGGAAAAGATGGCTATGGATAAGCCAAGGAGAGAGTTCTCAGGAGAAATCAATTCTGCTGACACTTTGATCTTTACATCTAGATTCCAGAATTGTGAAGAAATACATTTCTGTTTAAGCTGGCAGGTGTTTGGTACTTTTCATGAAAGCCCTAGAAAACTTATTTTTGTAGTAAGAAGTAAAGTGCTGCTGTTGACAAATACTTAAAAATGTGAAGATTTCTTTGAATATGAGAAATGGGAAGAGGCTAAAAAAAAGTTGAAAGGCTTTTTTAAAAAATGCCAAAGATTGCTTTGAAGAGATTGTTAGTAGAAATATAGACATTAAAGGTAATTCTCGGGAGGGCTCAAAATGAAGAGAGGAGAGCTGTAGGGCAGACTTTGATAATCTCAGAGAACACATATCAATATGAACAGAATGTTAGTAGACTCTGGGCATTGAAGGTGCATCTGGTGAGTCTCAGACAGGTGGAACATGCTGTTGAAAACTGGAGGGAAGATGGTACATATTATAAAATGGGAAAGCACTTGGACAAATTGTATTCTAGTACTTTGTAGAAAGTAGAATTTACAAGTAATGATATTGGATATTTAGCTGAGGAGATTTCTAAACAAATCTCCTTTGATGGTGTAGCTAGTTTCTCTTTGGGGTTTATGAGATGAAAGAGGGGAGAGAAATTGAATGAAGGTTTTTTAAGTTGAAAAGGAACCATAAAGTATAGATCTGAAAAATTCTCAGCATATCCCTATTGCAATAAAGCAGAAAATATGTCCTGGAAAGAACAAGGCTATGGCTGGACAGCCATTACCAGAAATGATTAGATACATTAAGCAAAAGAAGCCAGGCAGAGAACAGACAAACACTGTATGTTCTCACTTATATGTGGGAATTAAAAATTTTACCAGCTACTGGAAAGGGTAGAGGGAAAGATGGGATAGGAACAGGTTGGTTAATGAGTACAAAATTGCAGTGAGATAGAACGAAGAAATTTTGGTATTCTGTATAACACAGTAGGGTTATCACAGTTAACAATAATTTATTATACATGTCAATAGTTAGAAAAGGGTATTCTAAATGTTCCCAACACAAATAAATGATAAATGTTTCAGGTGATGGATTAACTCAAATCAATAACCCTGTTTACTTATTATATACAGTATATATGTATCAAAATATTACATGTACCACATATGTATAATATGTGTCAATTAAAATCTATTTTAAAAAGGTTTAAGTGTGTGCCATGTGGATCCAAAAACCTAATGCAGCAGCCAGGCACAAAGATGAGGTTATGTAATTGGGACCTGTGGAGATCTTGCTTGTCTAATAGTTTGGACCCCCATGAATTGCATTGGAGACCAACATGCTTCAAGAATTTTTTCATAGTAGCAGAAAAGAACAGGGATTTGAAGACTTGATATAGTGTTGGACTTGTGGGATTCTAAGAGAGGGGCCTATGGAACTACCTAGCTGTAAACATGCAATATCCTTCAAGAAAAGGACAAATGAACCTGAGGTGGTTCAGAAGTGGCAGGATTGCCATCGTCACCACAGGCCCAAGGGACATAGGCTCAGGAGTTGAGGCTGTCTCCTTCTCAGTCAAGAGGACAGGGCCTGCTCACTGGTTTTAAAAGGCCAGACTGCTTTTACCTAGGCCTGATGTTGTGGCTGCCACACAGCAGACATGGTTTGGGCTGTTGCCCATTGAGTCAGGATTCTAGGGCTTTAAAAATCTAATTTGACCTGCTAGGTTTTAGGCTTACATGTGACCCTTGACATCTTTTCTTTCTAATTTCTCCCTTTTGGGATGGTAATATGTATCTTATGGTTGTTCTACTATTGCATTTTGGTCACAGGTAACTCATCTGATTTCACAGGTTCATAGCTAGGGAGGACTATTGTACCTCAGGATGAATAATACCTGAGTCTTACTCACAAATAGTTTAGGTGATTTTAGATGAGATTTTGAAGTTAGAGTTGAGACCAAAATGGGTTAAACCTTGGATGGGGTAGTTTGCATGAGAGAAAGACTAGAATTTAGGGAACTAGAGGCAAGATTGTTATGGGCAGAATTTTCCCCCCAAATTCATATATTACAGTCCTAACTATTAGAACTTTAGAATAAGATGACTATATTTGGAATAAGTTCATTAGAGAATTAACTTAAAATGAATTTATGAGGATGGGTTCCATCTCAATGACAGATGTCCTTACAAGAAGAGGAAATCTGAACACAGACACAAGGGAAGACCACTTGAAGAGACAGAGAGATAATGATCATGCCCAAGCCAAGGAGAGAGGCCTCAAAAGAAACCACCCATGCTGGCACCTTAATTTGGATATCTAGGCTCTAGAATTGTGAGAAAATAAATTTTTGTATTGTTATAACAGCTTAGAAAGCTAGCACATCTTCATACACATCTTGCACAAATATGTTCTTGTTCTTATCTTGTGATCCTCCCCCCCCCCAGGTTTCCTCAGAGACTTCTGTCCTGGAGGGAAGGATATATTTAGAATTTAGATTCCCACTTCCTTTTTTTTTCTTTTTCTGACCTCTGACCCCATAAATTTGACACAGAAACAAATTCCCCCAGAGAAATGATGTACTGGGCTTAGTTCCAGGGTAGTCAACACTTGATTATTCCTTGTACACATATTTGGGACAGCTAAAAAATACCATTAGGTACTATCACATAAACAAAGTAGCATGAATAAAAAGAAGCTATTTCCATCAAGATAGATCTGCTTATCTTCCTGTTGACTTAGACAAGGAATGACATTGTCCTTTAGGCTGCATCTATCCCTGATGAAGAAACAATATTTCTCACAGTGCAAGTCCAATGGTATGAGAACCCCATAGACAGGTAATACATCTACATTAGCACCAGCAGAATTAGTCACAAATGGCGAAAAGAAAAATACCTTTCCTCTTAGCTCATTTGAACTAAGGTGACCAGATTTTAACATTGGTAAAGCCAGACACCATTGGGGGAAGGGGGCGGGGCCTGACAACAATGCAAACTTTGATAAGCAGTTCTCAATAATCAGTTCTCAACAATCATTTGTTATTATTTAAGTTTAACATTATAAAATTAACAAAAATAATATAAAACGCATATCCTGGCAAAATAGCCACATGGCAGCCACCGTATATTCCCTTCCTGTTCTCCCGAGTTCCCTAGCTTGTCATGCATTCTTTACAAAAATCGGGGCTTTTTTAAAATGCTGCAGGATGCAGGACAAATTGTTAAAAATCGAGACTATTCTGCCAAAAGCAGGACGTCTGGTCACCTTACTCTAAAGGGGGGGCTACTTGTTTTGTTCCAGACAGTTTGGTTCCTTCTGAGCTAATTGTCCTTGCCTAAAAGCAAAGGAGGGAGCCAGTTTCTTTCTGATACCTTGCCCAGGAGGGGAGTAGGGCATTTACATTAGCCTTTTCATTTCCAAATGAAGTTACATTAACCTCTTCATTCCCAAATGGAGTTACATTAACCTCTTCATTCCCAATGGAGTTACATCAACCTTTTCAGGAGCTGAAAACTGTATATTCCCTTCCCATTCTCCCACTGTTCCCTAGCTTGTTACGCATTTTTTCCAAAAATCGGGACTTTTTTAAAACACCACGGGACATGGGACAAATTGTTAAAAATCGGGGCTGTCCCACCAAAAGCAGGATGTCTGGTCATCTGAAGCTAGGCACAACAAAGCGTGAAAAAGAAATATGAATAGCTTACAGGTACGTAAAATTGTACGCTCATACATAGACTTCACGATGAGGACAGAAGAAACTTGAGACAGTACTCTGAGTCTAGTTAAAATATGTCTAGTTACTCAATAACCAGGATATCCCAACATCCCAATCTAGAACACATGCTGCCTTTAACTCATGAGATAGTAGGTTCACTGCTTAGGATAGGATTTTGTTCTGCCTAGTGACTCCCACAACACTTTCCTTCCTTTGTGGTTCATGTTAAGCCAGGAGTCTCGATGTTGCCTTTGACTCCTTTTTTCTTCCCTCACAACCTGTAGCAGCATTATCAGGAATCCCCATGGGCACTTTAATAAAAATACATACAAAATCTAATTAATTCTTGCCACACACATTTCTACCACATTAATTTGGAAACACCATCTTCTGTTCTCTGCATTACTACAATAACATCGTTATAATTATTCTCCTGATTCCACCCACACCGTCTTGTTCTGCTTCCATTAACATGTCAGAGATAATCGCCTAGAAACATATGCCAAATAATGTCAATACCCTGCTCAACTTTGGCTTTTACTCTGAGAGAAATTATGAACCTCTGCAAAGTAAAGTGTTCACATGGCCTACAATGTCCTATGTGATCACAAATCCATCCAATTAAAACATGCAGTGGGGTGGGAGAGGCACGTCGTATGTATGGATCAATGAGACGACTGATGGAGTTGACTTCAGCAAAAACAAGTGAACACAGAATACAATTGAAGGACCTACTGAAATGGAAATTCAAGGAAAATATCTTTTGCCAGTAAGGATAACTGAAATAATTTTACTAATAAGCAAAAAATGATAGGAGTGTCATTGTTAGGCCTTCAATAAAGACAAAATTAAAATTACTTTTAGTAAGAAAAAGTGTTATCCAGATGGAAACATGAAAATACAGTAGGGAATGAATAATACCAGGAAAAGCAAATATGTAGATAAATATAGAATATTGACGGTACAAAAGAAAATGACAGTGGTAGAGGGGGAGGTACAAGGAATTAGAGGCAGCTGAAGTGCTCTAATGTCTCCACACAGTTCTCTGGACCATGGGCACTGCTTACTCTCAGTACCTTCATCCCTGTTCCCATGACATCAGGGGTATCCCCTCAAGAGTTGTCAGGGGGCAAAATAATTAGCCTAAATTCCTGCTGCTTATCTAGTTCCTGTCCCGATAGTTTGACTCTAAGCTATAGTCACTCACTAAGTCCCTACCACCTCAGCCTCCCTGACCATAACCCTAGAACCCATTTTACTGTCAGCAGGACATATCTACCTTAACCAGCATGTCCTCTGTTCCATCATGATCTTCCCTTCCATCCAAGGCTGGTTTTCTCTGTCTTGTTTGTTTTTGCCTCTGATACCAACTTTTACCACTTGAGGTTTTGATGAGGTGCTTTCTGTGTAGACCATTTTTTTTTTTTTGGTGTGTCATGGTTAATTCAGGCTGCACATTTAAAGGCACTGTATAGGAATTCCACTTCATCCCAGCTTCCCAGCAAATCAGCCTCACCATGAAGGAGGGCCGAGTGCCTCCCCTGAGGGCCAATAGTTAGGGAAGGTAATCTTAGGTTCAGGACATCTCTGTGGGAAGGAAATGGGATGGGGCCACAGGGCTATGAGGTCACTTTTTAATAGTATCATTGGGAATTAAGGGCAGGCAAAATCCACAAGGAACCCTGGTGAAAGCCTCCTCTCAGGTCCTAGAAAAATAGCAAACATTAAAGCCAGCTGTGGGTGAAAGATCACCTTTATTATTTACTTATTATTGCTAACTATCAAGAATCTATAATCACATTCATGTAGGACTCTCAATTATATACTTAGATATTCCTAATAAAGCTATGAGTTAGGAAAAGTTGTGAAAATCACCTCCAGGTTAGAAATAAGAAAAACAGTTTAGGGATTAGAGAAGTGTCATATCAAGGTAGATATTAATGCATGGCTCAGGCCACCAGGTAAGACAAATGCAAACAAAAACACTTAATGGATGATCTTAGCCTGGTTTGGCTGAAATTTCTTCCTTTGTAAGACACACTCAAGCAGCAGTGGGCTGCAGCCTGTATGTTGCAATGAGGCTGTTTATCTTAAAGGACACCATGAGGGCCATAGTGAGTGTAGCAGAGACACAGTAAAGACCAAACAGCCTCTGAACATATAGCATGACCCCTGAGCAGTGGGACTTAGTGCCACAAAACAAGGGGGGCATGGCCTATCAGAACCCTTGGGATAAAATCCCTGGGTGAGGGAAGGCTCCTTGTATTGCCCCAAGAGATGCAGCCAGAGCATTCCAGGGTCCCCAAGGACTCTCCTCAAGTGTGAAGTAATCTCTGCTTCCATGTGCTTTTGGGAGAAGGGCAGAGGTTTGTGAGTATAAAGCCAGCTACAATCTTCCTGTGTCCTTCCTTCCCAGACCTCTCTTATAGGAGAGGAAGGCTGCACTGGGATTGCATGAAACTCACAGTAGGGGCCAGAATTGTACTCCACAGATTGAGGACTGTGGACAGAGCCAGGACTCAGGGAAACAGGAGGAAAGTAACACAGTGTGGTGAGTGGGAAGGTGGGCACCCTCAGCTACTTCCCATAGCCAGTTTTCATCTTAGAGATCAGCTCCTTGCTCTCCTTCCAAACCTCATATGGCCTCTGTCATTGGGCTTCAATTGGGGGAGAAATTTTGATGGTCCCACCTACCAAATCCTGCATCAATTCCACACCTACTTGTCCCCACCAAGCATGCCTGCCTACTTTCTCTGCCAGTCACCCTAGGCCATGTCCAGGGAAGTGTTAGCTGATTACTCCAGCTGGAATCCTATCACTTCTCACTGTCATTGCTTTCCCTCAACCAAACCAGTGTGCCTACTGCAACTGGAAGGCTTTTATATTAGTCAGGAGGGGAAAAATGAGGCCTGAACTAGAAAGGTGTCAGGTAAAGGATAGAAATACATTTCTGTGATGTTCTTCTACAAGGATTGCAGTCTTGAATCACCTTATGAAGGGACCACCTTTTCATGCCTGGTTCTTTATTCTTCCCATTCTTTTCATATCTTTTTAAGATAAAGGAAGGCATAGGGTACCAAACTGATGACAGTATAAACTGAGTTTATTCAATGTATAGAGGCCCTATATCAGCTGCATCCTGCCCCAGGATTTTTCTGCTATATTACATGGGCACTTCAAAGATCTTTTTCAGCTATTCTGGTGCATATGTGAACATAGCAATGAGAAAACTAACACTCTTTGGATCAACCCATAACCTTTGGGGTGTGGAAACCAGTGTATAAAAATTCCCCCTTTCTTTGCCTACAGTGGACAATTCTGAGGTTCCTTCTACATGAGTCATTGTATGGAATTGGACACAGTGATAGCATTATCCAGATCAGTAATGCAGCTGTATACCCATTTTTCTGCTTTCTTATTTCACTCTTTCAGCTTGTTCCTGTTCACTGGTATAATTTCTATATACTTGCATGGAATCCTCAGTTCCACTTTTTAAAGAACCAAGGTAGGTATTTCCTCACTTTACCCAATTTTTGCTCAAATTCCCTTTCCAATGACCCCCAGAGTGATCTATTTAAAAATTTAACTTATCCTGCTTTCCCTACTCATTACCCTATTCTTCATATTTTTTTAATCCTGACAGTGAATGTATTGTATAACACTTTATCTTATTCATGATGCCATTTTATTATCTATCTACAACCTTTAGCAAACTTGTTCTACTGAGGAATCAGTCTATTTTGTTCATGGATTTTTCTTTAACCTATTCAGTAAAAAAAATCAAATATTTCTCCTTAAATTTAGTTTATATATATATACATATATATATATATATTTTTTTTTTTTGAGACAGAGTCTCAAGCTGTCACCCTGTGTAGAATGCTGTGGCATCATAGCTCACAGCAACCTCCAACTCTTAGGGCTTAAGCGATCCTCCTGCCTCAGTTATTCTATTTTTAGTAGAGATGGGGGTCTTGCTTTTGTTCAGGCTGGTCTTGAACTCGTGAGCTCAAGCAACCCACCCACCTCAGCCTCCCAGAGTGCAAGGATTGCAGGTGTCAGCCACCATGCCCAGCCTAGTTTATATTTTAGAATGTCACATTTATACAAAATGTGAAGAGATCAAACTTAAGGACTGAAGAAATTCAATACTTAGAAGTAGGGCAGGAGCAGGACTGTGAAATGAGAAGCTAAACACTAAAGAATTATGCAAAAGGATTTTATGCATAATCTCACTTAACCTCTCCCTCAGGTAGAAATAGGGCAGTGCTAGTCTCCATTTACAGAAGGGAACAGGAGCTAGGAGATAAGTGATTTGTTCCAGGTCTGTACTAGATTACCCAAGACCTTCAGCTTCTAGAATTTGCTCATATCTTAAGGAATGAAGTCAGTTTATTTTCAGTTTGGTTGTGCTAGATGTGTGCTATCTATTGGTCATCTAGGCTAAAGCAAAAGCCTAATTATTTAGGGTTTGGAAATGGTGACAAGTAAAAAACACAGCTGTCTGATACCTTTAACTATAATATCTTAAAGATATTACATTTCTAAAATAATTTTCTTACTTTAAAAAAAGGTAGTTTTTCTTCAGTGCTCTGTTTGGTGATTGTGGTAAATATAAATGCCTAATCTCATTTAATCTTTATAAAGTCCACTTAATGAGGTTCTTATGAAGAATAGAAGAGGGTCTCTGTAAAAACTGGGAATTCCAGTATTTAAGGGTCTGAGAAAAAAGGAAAAAATGGTGGAGAAGATGAAAAGGAGAAACATTATTAACAATAAAGTGTAGCTATAATGGGAATCAGAAGTTAGTTTTGCTAGAGATTAGAGGGAGTTCTGTGACAAAAATGAAGAAGCTAGTAGACAGGTGGAGAGAAAGCCACATGAATAGGGAATTTAACATCACTTTCAAGGAGGAACAAAAAAGGCTCTTTGTTTTATCAGTAAGCTAGAGGCAATGCCGTATTTACAGAGATTTGTGGGTATTGAAAGGCTTTGAAAGCTATATTGTAAAAATACTCTTTAAAAAAACTTTTTACAATGATGAAATATTCTTGGTAGCAACTAATTACACATAAGATATATTCAAGTGTTCATTAATCATGAGTTTTAAATTTCATTTTATTAAATATAAATTTAAATTTACATAGTGATATATGGCTAGTAGCAACCATATCATATAGAATAGTTCTAGAGAGATTCTCACATACAGATTATGTGGTTAATAGGGCATTAGAAGTTATAAGATTTAACTCATGTATTAATTCTAGTCTGAGATTTCAAGAGAGAAGTTGGCTTTTGTGTTTGAGAGTTTAGCTTACCTAGAAGGCAGAAATTATACCAAAGTGTGTGATAAAAAGTGAGTTGATTTAAACATTTTTTTCCCCCAAGGTATTCCTGACATTATCAAGAACACAGAAACTACTACCTATTCTCCATTCCTTTATGAAAGTTGTCATGTGATATCAATTCAATGGATATTTAATATTGTCAACAATGAAAATCTAAAGTTCCTTTAGGGTAGGAAACATGGATTATGCTTCTCTATGTCTATGAAGGTTACCAGCTTATTTAAGATCTAGAATTGTGAACAAGAGCTAATCCTTACAGATGGGATATCAGAGGGTAAACTCTAATCATATGTAGTATACTGTAGAAACCATATAGAAGGTGAAGAGGCTCTGCAAAAATTGACAAGAGAATTTCTAGGAGCCATGTCAACCTCCAATACTACCTCAACCCACCCAGCTGCCTTCTTGTTGGTAGGAATTCCTGGTTTGGAGCACTTGCACATCTGGATCTCTATCCCCTTCTGTTTGGCCTATACTCTGGCCCTGCTGGGAAACTGCACCCTTCTCTGCATCATCTGGGCTGATGTAGCTCTTCATGAGCCCATGTACCTATTTTTGGCCATGTTGGCAACCATTGACCTAGTCCTCTCTTCTACAACACTGCCCAAAATGCTTGCTATTTTCTGGTTCAGAGATCAAGAAATCAATTTCTATGCTTGTCTGGTCCAGATGTTCTTTCTTCACTCCTTCTCCATCATGGAGTCAGCAGTACTGCTGGCCATGGCCTTTGACCGCTATGTGGCCATCTGCAAGCCTCTGTACTATACCACAATCCTGACTGGGGCCCTTATCAACAAGATTGGCATGGCTGCTGTGGCCAGGGCTGTGATACTGATGACTCCACTCCCCTTTCTGCTGAGACGCTTCCACTACTGCCGAGGCCCAGTCATTGCCCATTGCTATTGTGAACACATGGCGGTGGTGAGACTGGCATGTGGGGACACGCGCTTCAACAATATCTATGGCATCGCTGTGGCCATGTTTATTGTGGTGTTGGATCTGCTCTTTGTTATCCTGTCCTATATCTTTATCCTTCGGGCAGTTTTACAGCTTTCTTCTCATGAAGCCCGCTACAAGGCATCTGGGACATGTGTGTCTCACATAGGTGCCATCCTGTCCACCTACACACCTGTTGTCATCTCTTCAGTCATGCACCGTGTAGCCCGCCGTGCTGCCCCTCATGTTCACATACTCCTTGCTATCTTCTATCTTCTTTTTCCACCCATGATAAATCCCATTATCTACGGTGTCAAGACAAAGCAGATTCGTGATCATGTACTCAGTCTATTCCAGAGAAAGATTGTGTAGATGTATAGTTCTTTTTTTCCCCCACTGGCTCAGTACTGGTGAAGGCTGAATTGAGGTGGAGAGGAAAAACTTAAGAGAAAGATTGCAGAATGTCTTTGTTCGGCAATTCTCCAGTGTGAGAAGGAAAATGGAGGCCTTTTGGTCACAGATTGACCAATCAGATCAGACCAGGTGTTCACCTATAATCTGGCCTGATAGAAAAGGTTTGACCTTCCCTTTTCCCCAGACTTATCACACAGGTAAGGAAGACATAAAGAACCCTCCAAAGTAATATTGTCACTTAGGAGAAAGACTGTATGATATTGGCTGAGATTGGCCCAAGCAGCTAAGATTTTGGTGATCTTTTCATGAAGAGTATGAATGAGGAATTGAACCACAAATTTTGTGACTCAACTGCCAACACCCTATCTAGTACTGAAGTTACCTCCAAACACCTTTTTTGGTGGGTGGACTCTATCCTCTCCCACTATTTTTGGCTTACTATCTTCCAAAGTTATTGCCTCTACAGCTGGACTGCTCCACTTATAAGGAGACCCATTCTTTCCATTAAGTCAATCCCTTTGTGACTTTTTGACCCCCACACATGGACAATTCCTTTATTGATCATTTGGCAAAGGAGTCCTCTGAAATACCTTTACATCAACATATATTATATATCCAACTTTTCACATATGTATTTTATCTCTAAAAATAGTAATTTATTTAATGAATGGAAGAGTTTAATACCATCTTTGGACTATGGACTGTGGAAACAGTAATAGTACCCTTACCTCTTGAAGGTGAGACCTCTGAAAAGAATATACTGTCCTATGCCACATAATAATGTTTCGGTCATGATGGACCACATGTAACAGTGGTCTCATAATATTTTAATATTTTAGTATACATTTCCTGTGTTTAGACAGACACACAAGTGATCATTGTGTTATAATTGCCTACAGTGTTCAGTACAGTAACATTTTATATAGGTTTGTAGCCTTTGAGCAATAGGTTATACCATTTGCCCTGGGTGTGCAGGTTATACCATCAAAAATTGTGTCAGTGCTCTCTGATGTTTACACATAAGACCATTTAACATATTTCTCAGAACATATCTGCACTATTAAGTGACACATGACTGTATTTAAAATATATAGGTGTAGTAGACTGATTGTTCATGATATTTACTATCCTGTTCTCTCATGGGACAGGTATTTGCTTATTCCATTAATTTTAAACTTTGAAATTTGCATTGGATAAAGGAATTTGAGTAGTATCAAAATGTGTATTGGTTTCTTGGCCTTTTGGCCAAGATCAAGTGAGTAGTATTGAAATGTGTCTCAAGAATCAGTGGTTTTAAAATGTAGTTGTATAGCTTAGTTTACCTCTCGTTCTTATCCTCTGCCACAAGAACATACATATCACAAATCAGGATTTTTCTTTCAGCCTAGACTCAGATACATGGAGCAGATGTGACTGACTCAATAGCCAGTCCTGGCCCACAGTGTTCATATAGCATGAACAGGGATGACTGTGTTGTTTCTGTAGTAAACCACTGAGACCTGGGAGTTGTTTCACAGCATAACCCAAGGAAAGCTGACTGCTGGAGTTGTGAGCTCTATCTTGCATTCCAACTTACAACAGCTCAAGCCTTAGAATTTAAGGAAACAAAGTATATATTTCTTTCTCATGTCCTAAAAATACTAGATTTCATTTTTTTCTGTTTTTCTTCTTTCCTTATGTAAACTGTCATAATCAAATACTCCTTCAGCTATTTTTAAAGAAGCTCTTATATATACTTCATGAAGGCCTACTTATACTACTATGTTCTTCTATTTTGTGTTTTGTAACCATTTTGCCTTCTCAGCAATAATAGAAAGTCTCTCAATTCTAAGAAAACAAGAAAACTTAATATCTCTGAAAAAGCACCTCCAGGCTCACATTACTGTGCCAATGCTTACTTCATAAACACCTATGGGGGTGGATGGTTTAAGTGGGTCTCTGGCCAGTTCCCATGTACCTCAATTCTCCAGGCATTGAGACATGTTCACTAGACACTGGACAGCATGAAAGAAAGTGATATAAACAAAGTGCCTCTGTTCCCTGAGACTTTCTAAATTCTCATTTGGTTTTCCTTAGTAGAGACAGAGCAATTCATCTGTTAATGGTTCACTCTCCCAGAGTACACCTCTCCACACATTAACTATGGGCTTGGCCATGTGCTCCACTTTCATCAATGAGGTATTAGCAGGTGTGAAAACAGAAGCTTGAAATTTGTGAACATGACTGGTTAACTCTTTGGTCCAAGGAAGATGAGAGAAAAGTGGAGTGGAATGGCCTGATCAACTTGTGGTTTGAAGCAGAATCCCACAGCCAAGCCCAGCTTGGATTAGCCAATCGCCTGCCAATCTGCCGATGCATCAGCAAACCTAGCAGAGATCAGCAGCGTCATCTCAGCCTATCTTCAAATGTACAAGAAATAGATTTTTATTGTTGTCTGCTACTGAGATTTTGTGGACATTTTTTCTGCAATAACTGGCTTATACATTGTGGAAGCTGTCATTGTTTAGTAAATTGAATAATGGTGTAGTAGATTAAATAAGTATCTCCAGGCTGTAAGATTTGATTTGTTCTCCTGTTTGGTGTAGGAATCATGTCGTCCTTCATGTGATACTTGTAACTTCAAGTAGTGATTTTGTCCTACATAGAAGTTTTATAGTCTATGAACTCCATTACCACATAATAAACACTATAAACTGTTGGCTTTATTCAAAAGTTATATCTTTTAGCAGCTCTCCTTTTACTAAGTTCTTTGATAGAGCATAGCACCTATGAGAATGCATGCAAGCTCTTTAGACTTGAAGTTTTATTATTGTTCCTGCTGCCCAAACTTCATTTTTGGGGTGACTGTAACTAGGAGTCAGAGGAGTTCCCACAAGAGACTGCCCCAAAGCATCCTGAGATTGGTACTGGCTGGAATTGTAAAGACAGAAACACTAAAAGCCAGGGCAATCAATCTAAATAAATTAGGAGATCTTACCGGAGCACTACAGAGGTCCTTGAGATGGACAGTGAGCAAAGAGATATCTTTGGTATCTGGGTATGTCTGAGAGAGGCAGGTCAGGTTATGCAGCTCATATTAGGATTTAAGGAATTTGGCTCAGGATTGGGGCTAGTTTCTACATGTTTAATAACATGTTTGGTCATCATTTTGAACAACCTCAACAACTTTTAATCAATGACTAAGAATGTTTAAGGCCTCAACTTGAGTCCAAGCCTGTGGTGAGAACATATAGTTGGCCAGGTTATGCAGTGGTCCAGTGCAGGGAGAATAGGGACAGAAGACCTCATTCTTAGCAAGGTAAAACATCCCCCCAAAAGGGAAAAATAAAGAAATAAGCTGAGCAGGTGGAATAAAGAAGTCAGCTAGTTCATTGTTAAACCAGCTGCTGCTAAATTTCTTATCTGAGCAGTTTCCTGGAAGCCTTTAATCTCTTCATGTGGTATAAGTGGACTTTCGACATTTTGCCAAAAAGCTATCCCATGACAAATGTTCCTGGTCATTTCCCTTAATATTTGTGCTACCAATGGATTTGAATATCATCTCCATCTTCTCTAGTCCAGACTTATGGTCAGGAGATCACTCTATGAGATAAATTTCTTACTCTGAGGCTTCTGTAGTATCTTTTCCTCAACTCTAAATTAAAAAAATCAAATTACATTTGGCACTAAGGTTATATTAATAGAAACCCTCCTATCCCCTTCCATTGGTTGAATTCAGCTTTGGCACTAGACTTGAGGGACCTCAATATGGGGAAATGACCACCCCTCACCCCTAAATCATGAAGGTTAACAAGATATGGCCCAACTAACCCTGAAGTTAGGGGAAATAGAAATAGAATTCTGGGGAAATAGAAATTTGGGGGTTATGCTAAACTTTAAAACGAGCTTGCACTATTCAAAGTCTTCCATACTTTTGGGATGGTGTGAGGTTTGTATTCTAGCTCTGTCTTACTTGTTTCTTTTGATATTTAAAAATACTAAAGTGATTTATTTCTAAGTTCAGGATAAGGGTAAGGCTGACTGGGAAAGCCCATGAAATCTCTGGGTCATTTCTTTAGCCTTCATAAATAGTTACGGTTTGTAAACTGAGGAATTTCAATGATTTAAAGTCAAACATTTGAGAACTAAGATGTACACAGCTATGACACAGGATCACTAGAATCGGGAGTGATGCTTCATTCTACTTTTCACACAATTTACCACAAAGTTTCTATGGGTTTCTATTCAGAATGGTCTCATTGTGGAAAATTTATGATCAAATCATAAGAGTCAAGTTGTCACAAAATCAGAAGTAGCAACAGGAGTTCTCCAAAGAGGTTTGAAATCATTTCAAGGGATTATGTCCACTACAAGGCCTTCATCTATTCTCACTTTGGGCCCATTTGTTACCCAACCTCCTTCACAATCTCACTTATCTTTCTTTTGTCATTTCACTAAATACATGGCTAGATGTACCATATCCTAGATATGCCATTTCAGGGTCTCTGAAATGGAATCTCCTTTCTGTCTCCTCTCTGTTAACCCTATTAGTGAGATGTGGAGTATTGTAAATCCACTGTTCATATAAGTGGGGAAGGCCCTGATTTGAGGATATTAACTTCTGTGGGTACTGAGGGCTCATTCCAAGTCCTATTAGACTAACACTTCTTATATTTTCTCCATCTTCAATAAAAGGTCTTTTCTGGGACAAGCCAAATGTAGTGAAGGTCTGGAAAATCTCAACTGTGTTGACAAGCTTTTCTAACCATTTATAAACTGTCTTCAAAATTATGCGTCTAGAAATTGTGCTTTATAATATTCTTCAAAGAGAAACTAGAAATCTTATGCCAAAATAGTAAAGGACAAAAGTGATCTTTACTTCCTATGTGGTGTTTATGGTTATTGTGCTTAATTTTGTGAAATTAAATAGGTGAGAAAAGGAAATTGTAATGTGAAGACTCACTCATGCCTTGAGTTTCCTTTCCACTTTAAGATATAGATTTTCTATGCAGCATAAACACAATTATCAGAATAGACTGAGGGATTGCTAACCCTTATCCCCACAGTTAAGGTATGACCCAGAAATTTCATGGGCTTTCCCAGTCAGCCTTATCCTGTTATCACACACACACACACAAATGTATATGTCTGATGGACATAGAAGTCACCTGTGTTGAGCCCCTGCCTTAAAAATATAGAGAAGTCTCTCGCGGATCTGTCTGGTGCGAACAGCATAGACAACCGGGTTGAGGATGGGTGGGATGAGGAGGTAAAGGTTGGCCAAAAGAATATGGATGTGGGGAGGTACACCATGGCCAAAGCGGTGAGTGAGTGAGGAGACAGCAATGGGGATATAGAAGATGAGGATGGCACAGATGTGAGAACCACATGTCCCTAGTGTTTTAAGCCTGGCTTCAGGGGTAGAAAGCCCCATTACAGCCCTAAAAATCATCACATAAGAGGCAGCAATGGCCAATGAATCCAGGATTAATACCAGGAAGCCAATCCCCATTCCATATAAGTCATTGATCCTTGTGTCACCACATGCCAGGGTGACCACAGCCATGTGTTCACAGTAGGAGTGGGCAATGGTTTTGGTCTGATAAAGGGGCAGCCTCAGGCGGATCATTAGGGGCAGAGGTCCAATGTAGAGAACTCCACGGAGGAGGGCAGCCAGCCCCAAACGACCCACCACAGCATGAGTGAGCACCAGGGTATGGTGTAGTGGGTCGCAGATGGCCACATAGCGATCAAAAGCCATAGCAAGGAAGATGCCTGATTCAACAGTGGCAAAGCAATGGATAAAGAACATCTGGGCCAAGCAGGCATCCACACCAATGTTGCGAGCACCAAACCAGAATATGGCCAGAAGTTTGGGCATAGTTGTGGTTGACAGAACCAAGTCAATGACAGCCAGCATGCACAGGAAGAAGTACATGGGCTGATGCAGGCTACGTTCCATCTTTACCACCACCAGGATGGTCACATTTCCCATCACAGCCACCAGGTACATGGAGCCAAAGGGGATGGAGAGCCAGATGTGCAGGGACTCTAGTCCTGGGATGCCAGTGAGCCGGAAGGAGGAAGGCACAGAGCAGGCATTGTTAGAGGTGAACATGTTTGGAATACTAGGAACTCTTAGTTTGAGCTTGCTTTTGTGATAGATGCTGTATTGGGAAACCGTTGACTAGATTCTATCCATCCTGGCAACTGATGGCACCTAGGATAAAGAATTCCAAATGCCAACTTGAAAATTAACATATTACATATTTTACAAAACTAGTAATCTATGACGATGCCCACCATTATGTGCAGGACAGGCATGCTTATGATTTTTACTGCTACATTGCCTGACTGCACGGTAGAAATTCCTCCAAATATGCATTCCCTTTTTATTCATTTTATTTTGTGAAATTAAAGGAAATGTAAAATACAGAGTTGTTCAATGTAATGTTTACATGTAAATCCATGTAGTGTGTTTAGCCTGGTACCTGCATATGCTTCTCATCAATGGTCATAGCAACATTAACATACAGGGGTTGGGTATTTTCATTAGTATAAAATCAGCAAAAGTTGGAGTAATGTGTGTTAAAAGATAAAGCATTGTTTAAATTTTAGTGTATGCATTTAATGAATCAGATTATATTGATGATGTTTTTAGAGATTTTCCTGGCATAATGTTTATATTATAGTGAGGGAATAGCAGAAGGCGGATTAAACAGATTTAATTTAATTAAAGAGTGTGTGAGATATAGAAAAATACCCTAAAATAGAAAAGTGTCTAGGGACAGTTGCACCAAACCTTTGTTAGTGAGTGGGAATATGGGTGCTTTTAGTTTTCTTCCTTTTGTATATTCTGGCTTTACAATGTGACCAGGTGACTTACACATAAGCTTATAAGTTGTTAAAACCTGATTAAAAGACAGAGAAGCAGACAATTTACTAAGGAAAATACATTAGTGAAAGACAATTCCCTTTTCTCCAAAGGAGTTTAACACTGGTTTGTTCAGATTGTCAAATCTAATTGAATTCTGCAAAGATATTTGTTACAAAACCTAATTTCTCGAAAAAAAGATTATTTAAGGTTACTCAGACTTTATGGCTAAACAGGACAATAAACAGAAAATTCCATGAGAAAAGTTTACCCTAAGGAAATATTGTACTAAATTTTCCTGGTGAGAATCTGGGCATCACTTATGATATAAGTAAAGAAGAGCTGTATCTTTTGAGAAGATGTTACTAGACATTTTGTCCATCTAATAAGGGGGTTTAAAAGAGTGGAGTGATAACACAGCAAAACCCTTCTTACTGACCACATCCTTCCTGGTCTCTAGTTTGAGAAGACAAAGGGATTAGCACTAAAGCACTGGCCATTGCTTATAAGTACCTTGTAGGACAGACAAACAAGGAGCGGACAAGTGCCTGTGCTAAGGAACTTAGCAAGGACTCCTGCTGTCCCATCCTCAGGGAAGGACACAGCTTGTGAGCCCTGTCTCAGGATTGCCTTCCTGATCTTAGATATTGAGCAAAGTCAGCAAGTCTAAGTGACAGCCCACAATTGTCTGGTAACTTTCTTCACAAAGCCATGTTTTTGCTGGGAAGTTTCACTACCTCCTTGGCTTTTACTTAGGGACATTTTCCCCATCCTTCAAGGCCCATCCTAGATCACTCCTCTAATGCCTTCTGTGATAGTCTATGCCAAAGGAGGTGGGCAAGAAAAGAGATAGATACCACATTTCCACAAATTGTTTCAAAAAAACCACACATTTTATATTTTTATGCAAAATAGAAATAGAAATTACATTTCCAAAGCATTACATTTCCACAGAAAAAGTGTTAAGAAATGTCATTGTATAGCTTCAAGGGTTCCTTATTTTCCTAATTCACGTTCTAACACAGTTCAAAGTTTTTTTGAGTTAGATTCTTCCTTGGCCAGCCATTGTCTAGGTAAACTGAATGGAAACAGGAAAATTGAGAGATTTAAAAGTTCACAAGTTTTTTTTTTTTTTTAACATTAACTTTCGCTGATTCTTCAGTAATTCTGTAAGAATCTGTATTCTTCAAAATGCAGATAAGTGATAACACATGTAAAATCATTTGTCCAGGTCCATATGTTAGTTTGCTCCAGATCTTATCAGATGAGTTAAGGAAAGAGGTCCTGGGAGATAGCACCACACAGTGCTCGGGGTACCTACCAGCTTTGCCATCTGACAAGCCAGCCAGGTTTCCCAGTTCAGAATTTTATCTTACCCAGGGTAAATTGTGTAACTTCTTGAAGCCACTTTTTCAGATGTAAAGTGAGGAGAGTATTGCAAAGCATATGAGGTCTGACAAGTTTAGGAACCCATCCCAGAAAAAGTGCTACATACCCAACCATTGCATATCACTATAGTCACCTTCAAAGTACTCCCCTTGGGAACCTATACACTGAAGCCAGCACCTAGTCCACCTTTCAAAGCAATTCTGGAACTCTTTCTGGAAGGATCAGAACTCTTGTTGTACATCACATAAAAACTTCTAATAACGAATGCCACTCAGCAAGACATTGCCACATTTTGACACGAACACAGCTGTGAGACACTCAAATAGTTGTGAAACCTGAGTTGTTTGTATAGTGCTGCCAATGTAAGTGCACAGTGGCAAGTTTGCGAACTTAAGGTTTCAGTCCTTCATACAACAGCTCTGATGGCCATCCCAGAAAGAGTTCCAAAACTGCTTTGAAAGATGGACTAGGTGCTGCCATTGGTGTGTAGCTTTGCAAGGGGAGTACTTTGCTGATTATCTCTACAGTCTCCTTCAGTGAGGTTTCTAACACTTTTCAGAATCAGTTTTCAAACTTAATCATCAAACCTCATAAGTACAAGAACAAAAAGCAGCTGCCTTTCCCTGAATCCTTGCCATTTAATATTGAAGCAGACCAAAAATTAAATTCTACAAAAGGGAATAATTTCCTTATGTTTTTCTGTTCCATGAAACTTCTTAGAGGATGCCTGAAAAGTACAGGAATTATATATATGGGACAGGGCTCCAAGCAGAGCACTGGTTGTTACACAATTTTATGTGTAACAGGGAGAATGGATGACGTGTTCTCTAGAGATACAGTGATGGATCAACGTTCTAAAGCAGGAAGGAGCTTAATAACGCAACATCGGTAAATCAAGATAGTGGTTACTGATCATGAAAGAATTGGCACCCAGAAAATGACCTTAAACCTATTATTTATAACTTTGATTTGTATTAAAACCACTTTAGCCAATGAAATGATAACTGAGTTTTAGGCTGGGACATATGTATAAAACTGATATCCACCAAGTTGACAATTAGCATCTCAAGTGGCAGACTGAACTAAGTTGCGTTACCACAATTGTGTCACTTAACCTACAGCATTCCCTAGAAATAATTTGTGTCAGCCCATGTAAGAGCATTTTTTCTTTTTTTTTACTTTATCACCCTTGGTAGAGTACCAAGGCATCACACAGCTCACAGCAACCTCTAACTCCTGGGCTTAGGCGATTCTTTTGCCTCAGTCTCCCAGGTGGCTGGGATTACAGGTGCCTGCCACAACGCCCAGCTATTTTTTTGTTGCAGTTTGGCAGGGGCTGGGTTTAAACCCACCCTTGGCATACGGGGCCAGCGCCCTACCAGCTGAGCCACAGGTTTTAACTGGACACTGGTGACATGCCTGCTAATTCTGGGACAGACATGCTAATAGTGGGTCCAAGGATTCTGAAAGGAACATTTTGTTATGGTCACATGAGCATGACTAACTTAGGTTCAAATACTAAACTATTTCTGGCTCTAAGTCTGTCTTGCTTCTATGACTTTAGATAACAATCTTTTTAATTCTGTTTCCAGGTCTGTGACATGGATGGAATAGCTGCTTTAGAGTTGTTTCGTATATTAAATGTTTGTAAATGTGTGTACACACACAGAAGGTAAAATGTTAGGATTCCTGGACTTTTTGTTCCTATTCTAAAGGAGAGTACTATGTAGCCAAGCCTTCTACCCTGATATTTCTCTTCTTTGACTCAATTCAGTACAATTTACATTCAACTTATATTCTGTACTTTTCACTAGACCTGTCAAGGAAAGTCCTGGATGAACCTCAAAACAAATGTAGTTTCTGAAACTTGGAGACTGCTTCCAATGACTTTTGCTCCTTCCCTGGAACACACTTACCCCACTGGGTGTCATCCAGAGCTCTGGGCTCTGTCCCTTACTGTGGTCACCTCTTGTCTGGATGCTTAGAAAAATTTAGCTGTCAAGTGAAGGCCATGCCCCTAATCTCTTCACTACTTTCT
This sequence comes from Otolemur garnettii, assembly GCF_000181295.1. NCBI lineage: Eukaryota > Metazoa > Chordata > Mammalia > Primates > Galagidae > Otolemur > Otolemur garnettii. Next base: position 31,404,062 of record NW_003852396.1, read on the forward strand.
TCTGTGCCTCCTTTATTTACATTTTGAAAATAGCTAGTTATTTCCCAGGGGTTGCACAGAGAAGCCTGCACACTTCCACTCGGACATTTAGTTACCCTCTTGAGATCAGTTTTTACTTACCATCCTATTATACCACTGAGGACTAACCACAATTTTTTATTCCTACCCCACTTTTGGGCTCTTGGCCTGCCTGAGGTCTGACTATCCTCCCTTGAGCTTGAGGTCCTTGAGGACTTCAAGAGGGCTATAGAGAATGTTTACAAGAGAAGGATGGGAAAAACCATTATGTTTTGGCATCAGTTAGGGTTCTTTGCCTTTTTTTTTTTTTTAAACTGCTATTGAGTTTTAAGAGTTCTTTAAAAATTTTGGATATTAACCCTTCATCAGATATGTGGTATAAAGATGTTTTTTCCAGTCCATAGATTACCTTTAATTTTATTGATTATTTCCTTTGTTGTGAAGCTCTAAAGTTTGATGTATTAATAATCCATTAACATTACTTTCATTCTTGTAGCCTGGGTTTTTTTTGTGTAATATTTAAAAGAATCACTGCAGAGGCCACTGTTGAGATGCTTCTCTCCTATGTTCTTTTCCACAAGTTTTCTGGTTTCAGGTCTCAAATTTAGAACTTTCATTTTAAGTTGATTTTTGTGTATAAGGACCCAGTTTCACTCTTTTGCATGTGAAAAACCAATTTTCCTACTACCATTTATTGAAAAGACTATCCTTTCCCCATTGGGGCCTCTAGGTGTCCTTATCAAAAATTATTTCACCATATGTTTGGGTTTATTTCTGGCTCCCTATTCTGTTCCATTGTTCCATGTTTTATTTTTATGTCAGAACTGTACATTTGATTACCATAGCTTTATATTAAATCATGTTAACTCCATATATTGCTTTAAGAATGGACATATAAACAATGTTATTTTTTTTCTCATCTATGAACACAGGGTACTTTTCCATTTATTTTTTTAAAATCAAAATTTTAAAATCAAAAAGAGATCAGTGTACAGATCTTTTACCTCTAGTGCCCTTTCCCTACCCCACTCTTGCCATTATCATAAGACATTGAAGGAATTAGCATCAGCTTCTTTTCACTTTATTTCCTTGGTTAAATTTATGATGAAATGTTTTTGTAGTTATCGTAAATGGGACTATTTGGATTTTTTTGATAATTGTTAATGTATAGAAATGCTACTGGCTTTTATATGTTGATTTTTTTTCCACTGCAACTTAACAAATTAGTTCTAGCAGAAATGCTTTAGGGGCTTTCTTCTATTGTTTTCATGGATAGTATTTGTCTTCCAATCATACTAATCTAATCACGAGGTAGTTTTGCCACATTCTTGTTATTTCTCTCCTAAACATGCTTTTTCATTTATTGCAAGGTCAGACTGGGTATTTTGTAAATTCTTATGTTCTGCTTCCCTTTTAATTGTGAATTCTAATTTTTTACATTTTACTATATCAATTAAAAGACAAACATCTCATATGCTTTCGTGATTACCTATTTCTGTTGCCAAATATCCTATTACTTTTAAGTTCTGCCTTCCGTAAAGTCCAAGGACATGGACACAAGTTCTTTGCCATGAAGTAGCAAGAATGTCTTTCACTCCAGTTTCCAAAACCTTGTGGCTTATTTTCATCTGAGAGCTCATCAAAAGTCTTTAATGACTGTATCTGTATTGCTGAGCCAACTACTTACTTAATGTCTGTGAAGGATTAGATTTTTTCTATAGCTATCTCCTTCCTCTGAGTTCTCACCAGAATTGTGTATAATGCTCCATTCATGGCAATCTAGGCTCTTCTGGTCTGCTCCTCTAAATTCTTCTGGTCTCTATCCATTTCTTAGTTTCACAGGTGCTTCCTCATTTTCATTTCTCTGGTAATTTTTATATCAGTTCATTTTGTGGTGTTGTGACAGTATATTTGAGATTGAGTTATAATGGGCAGAAGTTTATTGGTTTACAGTTCTGAAGACTAGAAAGTCCAATCTTAAGATTTGAGCATCAAGCAATGGACTTCTTGCTGTGTCATCATGTAACTGCAGACCGGCTCATACTGGTTCTAACCTGCACCTAATGGTACTTAAGTTGTTTTACAGATAATATATTGACAATGTGTGTGTGTCTGTGTGTGTAATTTTATAAATATATTTGACTAAAGTCAAATAGCCATGGCATGTACAGAGGAAAGAAAATCTGATCTCACTCAGAAGTAATGTTTCACTTCTGAGGACCCAAGAAGCTGACAGATAACCTAGACTGAACTACCAGAACCTATTCTGAAGGGAGTTTCCACAATGAGGACCTAGTGTCCACCACTGAGCATACCACATATGAACAGATATAGAAGGATCCAATCAGCCATTATGAAGCCAACATTTCTAATACTTTCCCCTCACTCTCCAACTCTTTAAAACTATGTGTCCTTAGGCCTTACCATGGTTATGGTCATGGTCATTTGTTTAGTACTGTGGTGCCTAACCTTTAGCGCACAGGTCAGTACCACTCTGTAGTCCTTCAGGAACCGGGCCACAAAGCAGGAGGTAAGTGTCGGGCAAAGCATCTTTGTTTATAGCCACTCTCCTTTGCTCACATCGCTGCCCGAGCTCTACCTCCTATCAGATCTCCTTCCCGCCTCAGTCTGTGCAAAAACTGTCTTCCACAAATCTGGTCCTATTGGGTTTTAAGGAAGCTTTCCTAAAATTTTAGGGTTTCAGGTAACTGTCCTCAGTTCTTGGGGTACTCCTGGTTGAAGAATGATCAGACATCTCAAAGTAAGGCAAACATGAAACATTTTATTAAAAGAAAGTGTTATAGAGTAAAAAAGTTTACAAAACAAGATATACTTCCTACAGACAGTAAACAGGCTCCATTGTCATGATAATAGGGTGCTGGGAGAATGGGGACCCAAAACCCCATTCTTGGCAAGGGAAAGCACCCACCAGAAAGAGGAAAATTAAAAATCGGAGTCAGAACAAAGAAAAGTCAGCTAATTTACATTTAAGCCAGCAATTGCTATCATGCTTCTTGCCTTTTCTGAAATTCTAGCCTGTTGAGGATACAGCTTACAAACACCCTGCTGGGTCTGTGAGCACTCTGAGGAAAAATGGTCATAGAAGAGGCTATGGAAAAGACCTAGAAAGATACATTAACTGGGTCATTTTCTGCCTAGTAAACAGGCAAAACAGATACCACTGCGGAGATTTGCATTTGCCTGGGGCAGAGATCAAGGGAGTAGTTTGAGCCCTGAGTTATGGGCAGAAGAGCTCATATCCCTTATCACAGAGGAAGATCCTCTGTGGTGGTGATGGAAGGAAAATTCCTCCCTCCCACTGATTCTTCAGAGGACCTTAATGCCAGTGGTTTTTTATTCCACAGGGAGCTAGCAGAGTTTAACACCTCTCTAGAAATCAGTGTGTGTGATCTCAAGTGGGAGGCTCTCCCAATATAAGGCTCAGATTTCAGATTTCTGAAGGCTAAACTTAAGGTTAATAATAGGAGCTGATATGCTCACTCGAAAACTGCTGGCATCTTTGTTCCCTCCCTCATCTTACCCTCTGGGCAAATAGACTTCAAGAACGCAGAGTGGAGCAAACACTTGGTGCCATTACCAGAAGGCTGCAAATGGGCAATGGACCCCTGAGCTCCCACCTTTAATTCTACTCTCTGTCTCATATTGCTGTACTGTCATTTCTAACTTTATAGTTTTTCAGTTGGTTGCTGCCAGTTTCCACAGGTCTTAGCAGACCCTGCTCCCAGGGTGGGACCCTGACAAAAGGGCAAAGAGGCATGGGTTATGGCCAAAGGTTCTATTTTATATTGTTGAGGTCAGGCACACCTGGTAGTTCAGAGGTCACCTTGAAACCAGGTTCGTACTGTGCATGCAGACCTCCCATGAGCCTCTCTGAGAGCCCACTGAGGGGTATATAGACTGCAGTATAGATTTAAACTAATGACATGGTAGGCAGAATCTCTGTGCTAGGTCTTTGGTCTCAGAGATTCAAAGTATGAATCCACATATCACGACAAGTGAAAGGACAGATTTTATTAAGGAAGTCTCTGTTGCAGTGAAGGGGAGACCTGTGTGGTTAGCCCCTGTGGGACTTCTGTCTAGGGGCTTATATACTGCTTTTTCTATCTTGAAGGCAAGGGATTTCAGGGAGATGTAATGTCACAACTGTTTGGTGCCAAGAGCTTGGGGGCAGAAGTTAATTTTAAAACTGTCCATGTATAGGAACGTGTATTAGATACAACATGCAATCCTAAAGCAAGAATTTCTACATCAATAACTAAGGCTCTTAGCCAACCTAAATTAGGTAACCAAGAAAACAACTGACTAAGATTAAAACCAAAAAGGCCACCTTTTGGGGTGATATCATGAAGTACATTTTGTACTTGCAGTAAATTGTGCTCTGTTAATTGAGAATAGTCTGATAAGTTAAAACAGCACATTCCTTTAAATTCTGTACACCCATGATTTTTCTTAAAAGTAAATAAGTGTTCGATTTTCTAAGACAGCTTCCTGGACCTGTCCAAGTTCTATACTTAGGGCCCTAATAGCTTTGAGATAGTGTTCAAGCTAGCTGACCCATTTCAACAATTCAATTACCATAGTTGGAATTCACAAATAAGGACAAGGAAATATACTCAGCTGGGCTGGATAGGTGAACATTACTCCAGCAGTCTTCCGGGAGATTAAATTGTGGATCTTCCAGTTTGGGTGTTATTCAGATCCTGTTCCCTGGGCAAGAAAGTTACTAATCTCCTTAGAGAACAGGGTCTTCCAGTGGCTTTTTGTGGTACATAAGAGAAAACCTGTTGCATGCATAACAAAAACCATCCCTTAGGAATTTTAGTATCCATATCAGCCAAAGATATGGTAAGTGTCTTACAACATTGGAGCAAGCTATTAGGATGCTCCACTTTGTGTTAGTTTAACTGAAAACTTTATACAATCTTTTGCAGGTGTAACTGTTTTGAGACAGATAGAAAATATTTCCCTTTCCTTGGTCCATATCATGGTCGGCACCCACAGAAATCCCGATAGGTGAGATTCTTTAGGCTGGGATGGAACAGTTACATTTCTCAGCACTTCTAATGAGGTACAAACTCCTACTAAACAAGAAGTAAATGCCTGATCTACATGAACCTCCTGCTACAGAAAAGTCAGACATAACATTTTTAGCCGAGTCCAAACATTCTCATCTTGTTGAAAGGGCATTATAGCTTGTCCCTTTCTCCAAGTTTCTAGAGTCAAAAAGGTCATGAGGAGGAGGGGTGCATTTCACAGCCATTTCTTTACCACCAGTTTTGACATCTGAATGTGAAGTAGGGTTTATCAGGTCCTGTTAGGGCATGATTCAGGTGGGATGAGTCCAGGTCTTAGGTTTAACTGTGATGGAGAGGTACAAAGCAAGAGACAAACAGATTGAGATTGAGGTACATCCACCTTTTCCACCTATCCTTTAGTAGCCTACACTTTTAAGGGTTAACATCTGCCTTTGATGGGGAAAGGTGTAAGATAGGACCTTGTCCCATAGTCACATAAATTGATGTTTCTGCTTTAATCAGTATACCTCTTAAGAGTGAAGATTCTTAGGCATTACTAAAGACATGAGAGAATAGCTATTTTACTCAACTCTAAGAGTTGAAAGAATTTGGGAACTGGCCTTCCAGACATCCCTTGAAAGCAGCACAGGTAGGAGAAAGCTTATTAGTCAGGCACACCTGGGGATTTCAGGCAGTGATGAGCTACAGCCATAACAGGCTGTCCCAGATATCTTTTATCAAGCTAAGGGACCCAAGGAGTTCCAATTCCCTGACAGGTCAATCTCCAGTAGTTACCACTGCATACCAGACAAGGGTAGGATGGCTTGCCTGTTAGGATATATATCAGTGCTTGACTAGATCTGCTGTCTTTTTTCTTTTCTCCTTTCTCCTGGCTTAATTGTAAGATACTGATATGGCTGTTTTTAGGTTTTCTGAATTATGGACAGGGCCTAGAACCAATTTTTATAAATTCTCAATGTCTGGGGCAATTTGAGTGATGAGTTTATACTGTAATTTGGCCTGCTGAGGAGTCAGGTGTAAAGTGGATAAATATTTAATATCTTTCTAGGTCATTTAAGTTGAAGGATTTTTGTCCCTCTCTTGAGTGATAGAAGGCAGCTTAGGATAATTTTCAGAGCGTCACTTAGGGTCCTCAAAGATGCCTCTCTCTCCATGGGTACCTGGTCCTTTTCAGGGGACATACTCTGAACCATGAGTTATACCACTTTATGACCTTTCTTAGAGCTTCAACAACCTTACATCTCTCCACAAGTAATTAAAGCACTGTTTTAACTCTTAGGAGACATTTATATGATCAGAATAATCTGAACAATTTCCCCCCTTTTTTTCATTTTGTCTAAAGACAATGGGGTGCATACAAGCAGTTTTTATTTTACCACCTGTGCATATCAGGGGATTTCTGGCATTGGCCTTAGGTCCATTCTCCAGTTCCCCCAGAAGCACTGAAAGTGGGGGAGATATGATTGGTGAATCAAGATAAGGCAGCAGTGTCTCTCTTAGGAATTTATGACTAGCCCCAAAGACCACTACTGCTAGCAGGGTTATCTTCCCTTCCTTTGGCAAAATAAGCCTGTGAGATAGCGTAAGGTGTCCTCTGGTAGTTATCGCTCACCTGAGGACATTGAATTAGTGCTGAGACTTAGTATACAGAAAAATTAGGCATTATTTTCTTAGAGGTTCCAATATTTGTAAAGTGTACCCTAGCTTCGCAGTGAGGTGCCAAAAGTTGAGAAATTCTCCATCTATGAAAGAAGATACAGATGATCTGTGTCTGGTCATTGTCCCTCTTTCCACTTGCTCCAGTTACAAGGCATCCCCCATGGGCTACAGAAGCCCTCTCACTCCAACCACAGGGGCATCCCCCATGTTCTGGAAGAGCCTAATGGTGTGTGTGACCACCTTACAGCAAGTCACTTGTGCAGATTTATTCACGCTTACCACTGTAGTGAGTTTCAGGCATTAGGTTCCCTCTGTTCCATTGGCCATAGGTAGAAAGAGCAGGTTTGGCTGGGCTCTAGTGTCCCCTCCACTAGCACTACCTGTTGCTAAATTTCACTGGAACTGAGTGTAAGTTCCAGAGCATGAGAAGTTTACCAATTTCCCTAGTCTCACTGTACTATTATTGTCAAAACTGGTTATTCCATTAACCTCTGAGCTTGGATTGTTGATTTAAAGTAAACAGGAGAACCAGTTTGAAAGTATTAAACTTGTATACATTTCATTCCAAAATTTCTACAAGTTTCAAAACCCTACACAGACCATCTAACATCCTTGACCTGTTTTTTGCCCCCAAATCTTTTAGGTCAGTTATTTTAGTACAAAAATATTCCATCAAATTCCTTGATATACATTATTCTCTATACCTTCTGTGTACATATCTTTTTCCTACTGTTTTCTTTCTCACACAAAACTTATCCTTCCTTTGCAAAGGACACATCTCCATAGTTTATAGTCTTTCCCCCAAATTCCCAGTAAGAAGATGCAAAAGGAAATAAGCTTTTACTTTTTAGACCCTTTAACTTAGCCATTTCAATTGTTGAAGAGGCATTCCAGTAGGGAGTCATCTGGAATGTCCCCTCCATCACTCCATGAACAGTTCTTTGTCAGACACAGGGATAGAGAAGCTACTAAATCTGGCAGGGTACTGATGAGCACTGTTCTTCTACCCTTTTTCTCCTGAAAAATTCAGCAAGACAATAATGACCTGTCAGGGCCCAGGATGGGCCAAGGCTCGGGCCCAGCTTAGGTAGGTTCTGGACGTGGACCACTAAGCTACCTTGCTCAGGAACAGTTTCTCGTAGGTGCTTGAGGGCTATCTACTTTAGCTGGAAAGAGAGAGACAGAGTATCTTAGAGAGAGTAAAGGTCGTCTTAGAACAGATAGCTCTTAGTCTTTAGCAGAGCTTGGTAATCTTCAGCAGAGATGCCGTGCTGGCGTTCTGCAGGCAGGAGAGGAGACAGAGTCAGAGCAAGTGGATCCGTGATAGAATGCGCATGCCTCTCCACTGCCTTCTCCTCCAGCCTAGTATAAGGCTGAGCTTGTGCTTCTCAACACCACAGGTGTAGAGACTGCCAATTCACCAATGCTCTCATCTCGCGAGCTCACTCATGCTTGTTAGAACCAAATCTCTCTCCATGCCCTTTTCACCAAGGTGTTCCATTACAGATATTTCCTATAACTCTCATTCCTCCTAGCCATAGGCTATACGGGCTGCTACATTCCCCCTCCCCCCCTTTTTATATACAAAATTTTTAGTGTGGTAAGGGCAGTTCTTCCTGTTATCTAGCCCTTTTCTTTCTAGGCAAAAGATGGTAATTATCAGAGTTCAGAATTCCAGGTATGGGCTCTTTAAGTGAGGAAGCCCAATACAGATGTAAACTATTAGAATCATTTTTCCTCTAGCAGTGGCTGATGTTAATTCCCTTAAAGGTCTTTTTAAATGGAGAAAACTGAAATCTTTCTTGATAGAATTTATCATTTCTTTAACTATAGGAGCTTTCCTTTCATATTTACTTAACAGACGAACAAAAAATAACGCTTTCCTTGCAATCTTTGCAAGCAGAGGACTTTTCTCTCATTATTCCAAAGGTTTTGCTACTAGAGGTACTGAAATCCACCCTTCACAGATCGCAAAAGACAGTTATTCGTGGATTAATGGTTCCACACTTGATAGTTCCTCTCTTGGAACTGTTACTTGTGGTCCGAAAAGTACCACCCTTCACAATTCCTTGATAGCAGAGTTTTTCCTGCTTTCAAGCTGCTTTTCCAGCAAAATTTTTGCTAATTGATTCCAGACTTTTTTTCAAATGAGTTTCCTAGCACAGAGGTGGTTTAACTTGTACTCTTCCCTCCCTTTGTTCTCACCTCTCAATCTTCCAAAGGCTTCACTTGCTTCTGAGTGACACTTCCCCTTTGGGCCATGTCCAGTCTCCTTAGCTGGACCCGGTTGTAGTGCACAGACACTGATGAGAGGTCGGTTACCCCTTCACCATGCAGGATAACCTAATATTCCACAAACATATTTAATCTAATTATTCTCCTTTGTCATCCATTGGTCTGGTTTAATTTCCCATTTTACACTAAGGTACCACAGGTCTAACCAAGCTGGCAGAGTGCTCCCACGGCATAGAATTGAATTATACTGTTTTTTTCTGAGAATGGTTTGAAATGAAAATATTAAACTGTTTTTTCTTTAATTTACCAGTGGGTCCTGATTCTGGCCCAACTAATAGTTTCCCTACTATAAAGGTGTTCCATCTTCTATCAAGTTGATAATGGCATTTGTTTGGCCCAGTAAAAGCTTTTTTTATACTTGGGACATACACCTGGAGGTTTACATGCTCTTTGTTCCTTTTTTTAGCATTCAACATTCTTTTCCCTTTTAAACACTTTTCTCTTACGTCCTAGCTTCCCACATTTATGGCATTTGATGTTAACTGGGGGATTTACCCTCTGATCTTCCAGCTGCCCAATTTGAGATGTCAATATAGCATTTACCTGCTTCTACTATAAGATTCATCTGATCTC
>NW_003852396.1:31413830-31433887 GCF_000181295.1 Otolemur garnettii
TCCACTATTTCTTCACCAGCCTCAATCTACCTCAATTCTTTTCTTTTTAAACAGAACTCTTAACTGCCAAAAAGGGAATCGGGGTGCTGGTCTCTCAAAAGCTACTTCCTGCTGGCATTGGGTGAAGGTATTAGGGGAAGGCAGTTAGAAGTTCTCTTCCCTAACTTAGTAAACTCTTGCAACCTGTTCCTAAACTTTTCTCTTTGCTGTTTTACAGAAGGCTTTTCTCACCCCTGAGGCTAAAGGCTTGTTTACTAAATATTCTTATCTCCTAGTTCTATCTTTTCTCTTTCCCTCCTTTAGAGGCTTTTTTCTGTTTTTCTCCAGCTGCTTCACAGAAGAGGCTGAAGGATTTTACCAGCTTTTTTCCCACAGAAGTAGTAGTTAGAATTTGGAAAGAGAAAACGCAGGAAAGGAGGAAAAACCAAATGAAAAAGGCCTGTTGTTGGCTGTCTTTCTTAGATATTTCTTTTCCCTCTAAGTGTTTCTATTTCTCTTCTCTTCTCCTTATTTTGCTAAAGCTTATTTCCCCCTTGGTCCATGTTTACTGAATCCTGCTCAAAGCACCATTTGTCAGTGGCGTTCACTATCCCGCTTCTGACACCACTTGTCAGGGCCCAGGACTGGCCAGGTCTCAGGCCCAGCTGAGGTAGGTTCTAGACACGGACCACTAAGCTACCTTGCTCAGGAACAGTTTCTCATAGGTGCTTGAGGGCTAGCTACTTTAGCTGGAGAGAGAGACAGAGTATCTTAGAGAGAGTAAAGGTCTTCTTAGAACAGATAGCTCTTAGTCTTTAGCAGAGCTTGGTAATCTTCAGCAGAGACACCGTGCTGGCATTCTGCAGGCAGGAGAGGAGACAGAGTCAGAGTTAAGTGGATCCGTGATAGAACATGCATGCCTTCTCCTCTAGCCTAATATAAGGCTGAGCTCCTGCTTCTCAACACCACAGGTGTAGAGACTGCCAATTCACCAATGCTCTCATCTCGCGAGCTCTCTCATGCTTGTTAGAACCAAATCTCTCTCCATGCCCTTTTCACCAAGGTGTTCCATTACAGGTATTTCCTATAACTCCCACTCCTCTTAGCCATAGGCTATACAGGCTGCTACAATGACCAAACTCAGTAAACTCAAGGTTGAAAGAAATAGGTTTGAGAGACATTTAAGCAGTATAGCAGTGGGTTAACCATTTAGAGACATTTTATCACCATAGTGGCAGGCTATTTCCTTAAATAAAAACTTTTGTACTAGAATCAGTCACAACCAGCTTTAGTCTTAGAAAACTTGTCATGCCTTTGACCTTTCCATTTATACCAATAGACCAATCAAATAGGGCAACCAGGGTTGTTTTTCTTTGCCTTTCCTCATTTTTTAAAAAGTTTTTTTTAAACATACCATTTTTGAAGAAGGAACTTTACTAATCTATGGCTTAGTGTACATGAATTCAAAGTGTCTTGCTTGTAGGTGGAACTGCTTAATGTTTCACCATCAAGCCAGTCTCACCTTAAGTGTCTCAGTTTCTCTCTGGGGTTTAAAACCTCCAGGAGGGCTCAAATTGGAAAGTCATTTGCTCGTATGCGTTTCCTGGAATGAGCTATCTTTTAATTGGGGTGATTCCTATTGGGCCACTAACACTGAGGTATTTCCCCAAGCAACCTCCATGCAGGCTCCTGGTCATCTAGGGCTGCCTTTCAGGAGAGAGAGAAAAATGGCCCTTGTCCTTGGAGCTGATAAACTGTCCCTCATTCGTCTACTACTAAGACAGCTCACTTTGCTCTTTTGCAAACATGCGGAAAAACAATTGAGATTAATTTTTAGCAATGGAGAAGATCCTTCAAAATGCATTTAAAGCAACTGAGAAACCCGAAAGTCAGGACAAACTTAACACAAAGCAGTGCCTTGCTGACACATAGTCACCACCAAACACAGCATATATATAAACCAGGAGGAAAACACCTCCGAGAGCAAACCAGGTCCCTTTCCAAGAGTGGAGGAGAGAACTTAGAGAAGCTTGGGCCCCAGAGACATGAGCTGACAGTAAAAGGCCTGCAAGTGCACGCTGAGGTGAGTTTTGCCAGAAGTTCATCAGTGGTGCAGGGTCACAAACATTGCTGGAGACCCCAGGACATCTGCATAGTGCTTCTGTCTGCCCTTTGGCTCTCAGAAAGCTAGTAGAATCAGAATGGGTTCAGAAACCTCTAGATATTCCCCTGTACCCCTTTGCTCTGCACCCATTTTGGAGAGGGCTGCATCATTTGCTGAGGCCAAGGGGGATTTGAAGTCTATTCTTCAGGAGTCTGTCACCTGTAAATTGTAGGTTAGAAGCCACACTATGCACTTAGTGGCTGACAGGTGCCTGGTATTGTAGGAGACTGAGCACCAGGCTTATAGAAGCAGCCACGGGTTCTTGAGGGAGGTGTGGGGAGCAAGACAAATTCCTGGTGGGCATGGAGATGTTTTACATCCTGGAGACAAGCCCTCAAGCAACTGCATGCATTAATAAGATAAGATCAGTGGCTCAAAAAAAAAAAATCAGTGGCTCATTAGCAAGCAGGTGTTATACTTTGGACATTTGTGGTGCAACAGAGTGGGAGTCAAGCCCATGGGGAAAGAACACGTAGCTCCTGTGCCTGGGCCCCCACACCTGTTGTAGAATGCTTCAATAAAAGGCCATGACAGGTTACTGGGGGCTCTCCCTGCATCTATGGGAAGCCCATCTCTTGCAAGCATTGGACTTCTAATCCATGTCCTGACTGTTTTTATTCGTATGGTGATGGGGTGCCACAGTGGGCACTGACATGATATCTCCATCACTGTAGGAAAAAAGTTATATAGTTAAGTAGGGGTCTGGTTGCTTATGGCAACAGAAGATCTCAGATCCCAGATGAGTGCCCTCAAAATATGCACCCAGAATCTCTGCTGGGTCCTTGGTCTCAGATTTGAGAAATTTCATTACACAGACCACTGTGAGTAAACAAAAGGACAGATTTTGATAGGGAAGACAGATAAGTAAGCCTCTGTTGCAGCAAAGTGGGTAGCCTCTGTGGGCCTTCTGACTAGGCATTCATACACTGCTTTTCTTATCCTGCAAGCAGGGATATTTTGTGAAGAGGGAATGTCAACTGTTTGGTGCCTGGGGCAGAAGTTCATTTCTAATCGCTGGCCTCCTTGGAGGGATTGTAATTCCTTTGTGAGTTTCAGTTGGCTGTCCCTATATTATAGGAATCTTGTTTTGTTAATAATTATCCACATTTGGATAGAGGCTAGGGAGTCTGGAATAATACTCTTCAACTTTTGGGTTAACTTGTTTTGAAAAGCCTTTTATTGACTAGCCTATGTATGTAGTGTCAGTTTTACTTTGATCGTGGCTCATTTTTGGGTCCCTATGTTTCTCTATTGCTTTATCTTTGGTGTCTTCCCACTGTCCACCCTCCAGAGCTAAAGAGGATTGCTTAGGAAACTGTAGCAGTGCCCGTTCTATACAGCCAGATTAGTGGAACTCCACAGGCCCTGTGTCTACTGTTGTTGGGACTGTCCAGGCTCATGCAGCTCAAATGGTTGAAGTATGCCCACTCCTGGGTCAGCTCAGCATTTCTACAACTGCTAGACAGTGAAGGTTGTTTTATGCCAAGATCACAGGACTCTAACAGGAGCATGTATTGAATCTCACTGGGAATCCACTTTGGGAGGGTTACCTTGTGGTATTATTGAGCAAGAGGTGAGCTCCTTGATTCATCTAGTAGGGCTGTACTTGTGCCTACTGTTTTCTTTGACATTTTGGACTTCCCATGAGGCAGAGAAAATCAACAATTTGATTTGGTTCTGATCCTGTAGGATTGAGTGTCCCTTCAAATTATTGGAGGGTCCCAAAACAGGTATGAGGAACTAGGCATCTGCCATACCATAACGAAGTCATGGGATGACTTTTTAAATTGGAAGTCCTTTAGGTTTTCCCCACTGACCCACAGCTTTTCTTTGTAACACAGTGTGGTCACATTATTCACTGAGATCAGGAGAGCAGTGGATAGTTAGTGAATCCAGGATGACTTAGACACTTAAATGGAGAAGCCAAAACTATAAGATTTAGAACATAGAAAATGCAGATAATTTTGTGTTTGGCAGTGACTCTAGAAGACAAAAAAGACATGATTCATGAAAATAGGATTGATAGAGGGAGGAGCAAGATGGTGGCCAAGTAACAGCTTCCTTGCAATTGGACATCGTAAGTCTAGGGAGAGAAGACTCCAGGTATCTCTTGCTGGTGGGATCTGCCCAGAAACATCCCTTTTGGGACACAGGGAGTTAGCAAGAGACTTCTGGACATGAAGAGGACAAAAGCAGTGGAGAACTGGCAAGTGTTTGTGTGTATTTGTTCAGTCTAATCCGGCTGGCAGCTATAAGTACAGCAGCAGTGAGATTGCAAACTGGAAAGGCCTTACCTGTGAGCTGTTTTGGTTTCTTTTGGACTTGGCACTTAGTTGAACTACCTTGGGAGAATTTGGGCAAGAGTGTGGAGGACGTTAAGCACTGTCTAGGGTCCCAGACTGAGGTGCTGAGCCTGAAGGAGCTAATAATGTTTGGCTGTGGGCCATGTGGAGCCATTGTTGGAGAACTGCCCCAGGAAGCTTTGCCCTCAGGGTTGCAGACGCAAGGATCTGGTGGGGCGAGTAATCTAGTGACTGAGAAGCCTTACGGTGGGGACTGAAGTGCCTTACAGCCTTGGCATAGAGTGAGACCGGTTTTGGCACACCAGGTAAGTGGATAGCCACTTCAGGAGTGATCCCAGTGACAAGTGCTTTCCTGGGAAAGCTTCTGCTTGGCCAACGTTAGCAGTTTAAAGTACCTTTTAAACAAGCTGAGGAGAGATTTAGGCTCTCCACCCTGCGGGCTCTGAGAAATCAGCAGAGGCCTCCAGTCTCCATCTCATACAGCCATTATCAGCATTGTGATTAACATCTCATACCACAGAAGATCACCTGTTGCCCAGCCAAAATCCAGCAAGATATTTATACTGCTTTTTTTTTGTTTGTTTTTGGTTTTGTTTTTTAATTTCAACATTTTCCCTAGAGATTTTTATTTTCTTTCTTTTTCTTTTTTTCTTCATTTTTCTAGTTTAAATATAATTTTCCATTGTTGCCTTTTTTTAACAATTAGAACTTCATTTTTGCTAGTGTTTCTACCTCTTTCATCATAATCTGTGTAATTTTTTTTAACAGATTTTTTTGGCCTGGGCTGGATTTTAACCCACCACCTCTGGCATATGGGGCCAGCACCCTACTCTTTTGAGCCACAGGCATCGCCCAGTGTTTCTACGCCTATTATTTTTTTCCCCCAATTTTATCCCATAAAGTTTTGTTTGTTTTGGCTTGATTTACAGCATTTTTGTCTTTCCTCTCTACTTGGTGGAGGTGGGGTACTGTGTCTGAACAGGCTAGCAAAGAGCTTCTGACTTCAAGGGAACCACCCAGTCCAGCACCCCCAGAGGTTGGGGGTTTTTAAGGTTGGGTCAAAGTACCCTACTGTACACCTGTATTGTTCCTGCCCCCCTCTTTCTGTGCCTGTTTTCTTTTTGTTAATACTCCCTTTTACACTCCCTGTCTCCTTTCTCTTTTTTCTTTTTTTCTTTCTTTTTTCCCTTCTTTCTCTTCAATCTTCTTATCCTTCTGGTCCTGTACCAAAAGGACTCATCGAAACCCTAATCCAGAGGCATGGTAAGTTAAAGGGAAAGAGGAAGTAAAAGGAAAATTAGGGTAAGGAAACAGATAAAAGAAATCACTCATGGGTGGTGCCTGTGGCTCAAAGGAGTAAGGCGCTGGCCTCATATGCTGGAGGTGGTGGGTTCAAACCCAGCCCTGGCCAAAAACTGCAAAAAAAAAAAAAAAGAAAGAAAGAAAGAAATCACTCATGAGGAAGAATCATCAGAAAAATCCTGGCAACATGACAAACCAGTCCAGAGCAACCCCCAGGGTCTATGAGGTAGCTTCTGCAGAGGATTCCACCTATAAAGAAATGTTATAAATGACAAAAGGGAATTTAGAATACAGATGATGAAAACAATGAAGGAAATGATGGAAATAATGAAGGAAACTGCTGATAAAATGGAAAATAACCAAAAAGAAATCCAAAAACAGAATTAAATAAGAGATGAACAATATGAAAAATATAGAAAGGATATAGCAGAACTGAAGGAACTTAAAGGAACTTAAAGATGCAATAGAAAGTGTCAACAACAGACTAGACCATGCAGAAGAAAGAATCTCAGAGGTAGAGGACAGAGCTCTTGCAATAACTCATATAATTGAAGAGGCAGAAAAGAAGAGAGAGAAACAAGAACATTCACTGACAATTATGGAACTTTATAAAGTGTTCAAACATATGAGTTATAGGTATCTCAGAAGGGGAAAGAAGAATGCCCCCAGAGGAAGCCATTCTAGAGAATATTATAAATGAAAATTTCCCAAATATCATCAAAGATTCTGACACACTCCTTTTGGAGGGATATCAGACCCCAGGTCACCTCAACTCTAACTGAGATTCTCCAAGACACATTGTGATGAACCTGTCCAAAGTCAAGACAAAAGAAAAGATTCTTTATGCTGCTAGGAGTAAGAGCCAGTTGACTTACAGGGGCAAATCCTTCTGGGTGACTGCAGACTTCTCCAATGAAACTTTCCAAGCAAGAAGACAATGATCATCTACCTTTAATCTACTTAAACAGAATAATTTCCAGCCAAGAATTCTATAACCTGCTAAGCTAAGATTAATAATTGACAGAGAAATCAAATCGTTTACTGATATACAAACATTGAGGAAATTTGCCACAACAAGACCAGCTCTACAGGAAATACTTCAACCCATTCAAAACACTGACCATCACATTGGATCAAGAGCAAGGTAAGAACTCAGAAATTAAAGGACAGAGCCTAACTCCCACACTGATGCAAAAGATAAAACTAAGCAATGGACTCAGAAAATAAGATGAATAGAACACTACCACACTTATCAATTATCTTAATAAATGTTAATGACTTGAATTCCCACTGAAGAGGCATAGATTGGCTGACTGGATTAAAAAACACAAGCCATCCATTTGCAGTCTGCAGGAAACACACATAACTTCAAAAGACAAATTAAAACTCTGAGTTAAGGGTTGGAAGACAATTTTTCAGGCAAATGGAATTCAGAAGAAAAGAGGAGTTGCAATCTTATTTTCAGATACATGTGGATTTAAAGCAACTAAGAATAAAAGAAGACAAAGATGGTCACTTTATATTGGTCAAGGGAAAAATACAAGAAGACATTTCAATTCTAAATATTTATGCACCAAATTTAAATGCTCCCAGATTCTTGAAAAAGTCCTTTCTCAATTTGAGCAATATGATACCCTATAAATACCATAATAACAGGGGACTTTAACACTCCTCTTACAGAGCTGGCCAGATCCTCTAAACAGAAATTAAACAAAGATATAAGGGACTTAAATGATATGCTAGAATAACTGCACTTGATAGACATATATAGAACACTCCATCCCAAAGATAAAAAATATACATTCTTCTCATTGCACTGTGGAACATTCTCCAAAATTGATCGTATTCTAGGGCACAAAACAAACCTCAACAAAGTCAAAAGAATTGAAATTTTACCTTGTATCTTCTCAGACCACAAGGCATTAAAGGTGGAACTCAACTCCAACAAAAACATTCAACCATACACAAAGCATGGAAATTAAACAACCTTCTGTTGAATGACAGTTGGGTGCAGGAAGAAATAAAACAGGAAATCATCAACCTCCTTGAGCATAACAACAATGAAGACACAAGCTGTCAAAATCTGTGGGATACTGCAAAAGCAGTTTTGAGAGGAAAATTTATCGCTTTAGATGTCTACATTTGAAAAACAGAAAGAGAGTGCATCAACAAACTCACAAGCTATCATATGGGATTGGAAAAGGAGAACAATCTAAGCCTAAACCCAGCAGAAGAAAAGAAATTTTCAAAATTAAATCAGAGACCAATGAAAGTGAAAACAAAAGAATCATTCAGAAAATCAATAAAACAAGGAGTTGGTTTCTTTTTATTTTTGAGACAGAGCCTCAAGCTGTCTCCCTGGGTAGAGTGCTGTGGCATTACAGCTCACAGCAACCTCCAACTCCTGGGCTCAAGCGAGTCTCCTGTCTCAGCCTCCCAAGTAGCCGGGACCACAGGCACCCGCCACAATGCCTGGCTATTTTTTTGGTTGCAGCTATCATATCATTGTTGTTTGGCGGGCCTGGGATGGATTTGAACCCTCCACCTTAGGTGTATGTGGCTGGCGCCTCAGCCACTTGAGCCACAGGCGCTGAGCCAAAGAGTTGGTTTCTTGAAAAAATAGATAAACCTTTGGCCAGACTAACTAGAAATAGAAAAGTAAAATCCTCAGTAGCCTCGATCAGAAATGATAAAGGGGAAATTACAACTGATGCCACAGAGATCATCTCTGAATACTACCAGAAACTCTATGCCCAGAAATTTGACAATGTGAAGGAAATGGATCAATATTTGGAATCACACCCTCTCCCTAGACTTAGCCAGGGAATAAATCTCCTGAATAGACCAGTTTCAAGCACTGAGATTAAAGAAACAATAAAAAACTTCCAACAAAAAAATGCCCTTTACATCAGATGGCTTCACACCAGAATTCTATTAAATCTTCAAGAAAGAGCTTATTCCCGCACTGCAGAAATTATTCCAAATAATTTAGAGGAACAAATCTTCCCCAACCCATTCTATGAAGCAAATATCACCTAGATACAAAACCAGGAATAGACCCAACTAAAAAGGAGAATTTCAGACCAATTTCACCAATGAATATAGATGCAAAAATTCTCAACAAAATCCTAGCCAATAGATTACAATTTATTATTAAAAAAATCATACATCATGATCAAGTAAGCGTCATCCCAGGGATGCAAGGCTGGTTTAACATACACAAGTCCATAAATGTTGTCCACTGTATTAACAGAAGCAGAAACAAAGACCATGATCTTCTCAATACATTCAGAAAGAGCATTTGATAAAATCCAGCATCCTTTTCTAATTAGAACATTGAGGAGTATAGGCGTACACGGCACATTTCTTAAACTAATCGAAGCTATCTATGACAAACCCACAGCTAATATTTTACTGAATGGAGTAAAACTGAAAGCTTTTCCTCTTAGAACTGGAACAACACAAAATTGTCCTCTGTCACCATCACTATTCAACATAGTGCTGGAAGTTCTAGCCAATACAATTAGTCAAGACAAGGAAATAAAGGGCATCCAAATGGGAGCAGAGGAGGTCAAACTCTCCCTCTTTGCTGATAATATGCTCTTATGCTTAGAGAACCCCAAAGACTCAACCACAAGACTCCTGGAAGTCATCAAAAAATAAAGTAATGTTTCAGGTTATAAAATCAATGTACAAAGTTAGTAGCCTTTGTATATGCCAAGAACAGTCAAGATGAGAGGCTAATTAAGGACACAACTCCCTTCACCATAGCTTCAAAGAAAATTAAATATCTAGGAATATACCTAACAAAAGAGGTGAAGGACCTCTATAAAGAAAATTATGAAACCCTAAGAAAGGAAATAGCTTCTGTACAGCTAAGGAGACAACAACCAAAGCAAATAGACAACCTACATAATCGGAAAGAATATTTGCATATTTTGAATCAGACAGCTTAATAACTAGGATCTATAGACAACTCAAATTAATACACATGAAAAAAGCCAACAATCCCATATATCAATGGGCAAGAGATATGAACAGAACCTTCTCTATAGAAGACAGACACATGGCTAACAAACATATGAAAAAATGCTCATCATCACTAATTTTTAGAGAAATGCAAACCCAAACTGCCCTGAGATACCATCTAACTCCAGTGAATGGCCCACATCACAAAATCTCAAAGCTGCAGATGCTGGCGTGGATGTGGAGAGAAGGGAACATTTTTACACTGCTGGTAGGACTGCAAACTAATACAACCTTTTTGGAAGGAAGTATGGAGAACCCTCAAACAACTCAAACTAGACCTCCCATTTGATCCTGCAGTCCCATTACTGGGCATCTACCCAGAAGGAAAAAATCCTTTTATCATAAGGACACTTACAGTAGCTGTTTATTGCAGCTCAACTTACAATTGCTAAAATATGGAAACAACCTAAATGCCCACCAACCCAGAAATGGATTAACAAGCTGTGGTATATATACAACATGGAATACTATTCAGCCATTAAAAAGATGGAGACTTTATAGCCTTTGTATTAACCTGGATGGTAGTGGAACACATTATTATTAGTAAAGCATCGCAAGAATGGAGAAGCATGATTCCTACGTACTCTGATATGAGGACAATTAATGATAGTTAATGACATGGTGGGGGTGTGGGAAGGGGAGTGCTGAGAGAGAAAAAAGGAGGGAGAGGTGGGGAAAAGGAAGAGCAGAAAGAGAGAAGGAAGGAGGGGTGTAGGGTCTTGGTGTGTGCCACACCTTTTGGGTGTAAGACACGATTGTAAGAGGGACTTTACCTAACACATGCAATCAGAGTAATCTGGTTTCTTGTACCCTCAGTGAATCCCCAACAATTAAAAAAAAAAAAAAAAGAAAGAAAGAAAGAAAGAAAGAAAGAAAATTAGCCAGGCATGGTGGGTTCTAGTCATCTAGAGGATGAAATGGGAGGATCACTTAAACCTAGGAGATTGAAGCTTAAACCTAGGAGATTGAGTGAGCTATGATTGCACCACTGTACTCCAGCCTGGGTACAGAGTGAGACCCTGTCTCATAAATAAATAAATAAATAAATTAATTTTAAAATGTAAAAAATAAATAAATAAAAAGAAAGTATCTGGGTGCAATGGTACCCACCTGTAATCCCAGCTCCTTAGGAGGCTGGGATGGGAGGATTGCTTAAGCTCAAGACTTTCAGACTGGCCTGGGAAAAATAGTGAGACCTTATCTCAAGAAAAAAAAGTTCTCTAAGAAAGGACATGAAGTAGCTTAGGTGAAGTGAGAATCTGACTATTCAACCAGTAATATTTTATTCAAAATCATGTTATATTAATGTTGAGTGTGGAATTGATTCTACATGATATTTTATTTTCAGTTGTCTGGTGGTGGTATGGTTGAATTTTTCCCCCAATATTCATTTTGCTCAATATGTTGGAATTTTGTCACCTACTATAAATGTATTCCTATCTTTGGCTAGATATAGATATTCCATGAGGGATGAATACCGAAATTATCAGAATTCGGAAAGATTCTAATTATAATATCCTATTATATTCCAGATTAGAAACCAAACCATAACAAAGATTGAGACACAGAGGAAAAATATTTTGACTTGACAAACAATATATAACTACTAGACATAAACGTTGTCTTAATTATTTATGTGACATTAAAAGATGGGCTGTGCGACAATGTTAGGTTCAATCATATGAAATTGCCAATCTTTTGCCATTTTTAACAACAGTAATTAAATAATAAACACAATAAAAAAGGGAAATAATGTTCTAGCATGATATTATTTAAAATATCAGAAATCATACAACTGGGAATCAAATAAAATATGTGAAAAGTATTGATAGAAAAAAGTATATTAATCATCAGAGATATTAAAGAGGTTATATAAATACAGGGATTTATTGTGTTTATGAATTTTAAGCTTCTATGTTTTAAATTAGTAAGTCCTTCTAAAAATTTCCATAGCTCCTGTTCAATATCAATCAATATGATAGAATATTTTTCTGTAGAAGTTATTCTAAAATATATATGGATATGTGAAGGATCTAGAATTGCTATGGCACTGTAGCAAAATAAATAAATAAATAAAGTTAAAGGCCAATACTACCAGGCATCAAAACATGTTATAGGGACAGTGGAGTTTTTGGTGCAAGAAGAAAAAATGAGCAAATGGGACACAACAAAAAATTTAGGAACAAACCTAATTATAGATAGGCTTTTGACAAAAATGACATCACAGTACAATGGTCAAAGAATGTTTATGTCAATAAACATTCTCTGGTTCTAGATCTATTAGATATCCATGTGGAAAAGAAAGACATTAAAGAATGAAGAAGGTAAGAGAACAACTCAATAGACTATAGACAAAAGACACACAAAAGCATGAATATACCAAAAGTTGTTCCATTTTACTCATCATAAGGAAAATCAAAATTAAAACTCCAGTGAAGTACCAATGAACACTCACGAGGAAGAATTTAAAAACCCAGAAATTCCACCTATAAGGAAGGATACTAACTTATATGCCATGCACTGCCATGCACTGCCATAAACACTGTGGGAGCACATTTAGCTCTACCCAATTGCTGTGGAAACATCTTCACTAGATCTACTAAATCTGGACATAAACCTGCCCAGCAATTCAACAGTTTCACTCTCAGGGATGTAACCACCGCATATATTTTCTAAATGCCAAGAACAATGATAACCATAACAAAATTATTCACAATAGAAAACAAAACTGGAAAAAACAGCAAATATCCATCAACAACAAAAGGGACAAGTTAATTAAGGTTAATTATTGCCATATGGTGGACCATCATACAGCAATAAAAAGGACAGAACTATAATTACACACAACTCTGTGAAAGAATATCATAGGCATGATGTAAATAAAAATATAGCACCATTCCATTCAGATAAAGTTCAAAAACAAGCAAAGATAACTGATTTTAAAACAGTCAGGTTAGTGGTCATCATTGGGGAGAGAGAAATAATGACTGAAAGATCTCAAAAAGAGTAATTTCTTGACTGCTACTAATTTTCTATATTTTTATCTGGCTGTTGTTTACATGGGTAGTTCAAATGTGAAAATTCAAGCTGTATTATGTGTACAAATTATGTTATGCATCAATTAAAAGTTTACTTAAAAATATTTAAAATCATGTTCTTTATTTTGCCCTCGATGTTCATAGACCTACATAAAATGACCTAGGTATCTTACTACCTGGCCAACATTTTTAAGATCTTCAGACAAGTCTGTGTTTGAATTTTACCTCTATACTATCTATGTAAAATTTGACAGGATCATTTAACTTTTCTGATTTGTAATTTCTTTTTTTTTTGACAGAGTCTTACTATGTCACCCTCAGGAGAGTGCTGTAACATCACAGCTCACAGCAACCTCAAACTCTTGGGCTCAAGCGATTCTCTTGCCTCAGCCTCCTAAGTAGCTGGGACTACAGGCACCCACAACGCCTGGCTATTTTTTTTTTTTTTTTGAACCCGCCACCTCTGTCATACTGGCCGGTGCCTTACTCCTTTGAGCCACAGGTGCTGCCGCCCTGGCTATTTTTTTTTTTTTTTTAATTGTGGTTGTTATTGTTGTTTTGCTGGCCTGGGCTGGTTTGAACCTGCCTTATTTGGTGCATGTGGCTGGTGCTGTAACCACTGTGATAAGGTCGCCGACCCTGTAAGTTCTTAATATATGGAATAGGACATTACTGTTTACAGTAGCTATGTGATCAATAAGATAATTAAATCTCATGGCCCATAGGAACTCAGTAAAGGCTGTTACTATTTCATATCTTCATTTTATGTCTGAGGAAACCGAGATCCAGAGAGGTTGAGCAAATTTTCCAAAGAATCACACATAGCTATAGGAAAAATTAGGATACAGATTTCCTAGAATTCTATTCTAGTCTTACATATTGAGTGAGTCTCAATTCTGACTCTACTTCAAAATCAAATGGGACTCAAGTTCCAAAGTCTGAGGATAATTCAGTTGTTGTGTGGTTTTAATTCTTGTACACTGACTCATAAAGCTTGCATAACTATTGGGCTATAACTCATTTTTTGTTACTGAATTATCATTCAAAATACTTGATGAAAATGTTAGGTAGAATTATAATGTTTGACTTGGACCTGTCACATTTTCTCAAACAATCTTAAGCAGGAATAATAGCCAAATAGGAATCAAAGAAAAGTAGCTAAGTAAGGATTAAATTACAGAATTAACAGGTTTTATCTCTATGTGGGCAGACCTAAAACTCACTCCATGAATGAATGGTTTCCCTATAAAGGAGAAACATACACTCATTTCTCAGCTTACCATGCTAACGAGGATGGACAATCTCCCCCAAGAACCCAGGTACTTAAAGTTATAACTGCAGTAAAATGTCAAAACAAGAACATATGCACATGAGAACATATAACCCACCCATGGTGACCCCAGACCCTAGGCAAATGTGGCCAGATTAATCCCCTCCTGAATCAGGCGCTCACTCATTTCTTGGGAAAAACCTAGTGAGTGACTGAACAGAGGTGAATTGAGAACGGACCTGTCATTTCCCTACAGATCAATGTGGTAACATAGACATAGGGGCATGACAACTCTGTGCAAAACACTTCCCCTCTTTATTGCCATAATATTATTCTAGTGAACAGCGTTTTGCTTTCCTATCTTGCCAACGCTCTATCTAGAGACAATTGTATACAACCCTTTATTATTCAATTTATATGTATTTTTTGTTGATTTGCTTTTAATATTTCTTAGGATCACATTGCTAATTTGAGTGAGTAGCTAAGACTTATCTGACATTGCATACCCCTGCCATGTAAATAAAGAGTTTGTTTTCTTCTGTGTGTATCCCCAGAGAGATCCAAATCTTTCTGATGATCCCACAGCTCAATCTCACCTTATTATAAAGACTCTGGGTCAAGAACTGTAATCTGTTCTCTCTTTGCTAACAAAGACAAAGAAGGCTCTTCTTTTAACATGAAGCTATTAAGAAGGTAGAGAGAGATGTTTATTGTGTATACTTTGTGCTCTGATTGTTACTTATTCACAAATACTTATGAGCTTAGAGAACAAATCAGATAAAATTAGGGTCTGCTCTATTCTCACAGATTCATATAACACATAGATGTAAGACCTGTAATAATTCATAGTTAAATATGTTAATTGTTTTTTTCTCAGATTGAATTAAAATCAATGGAACCAAAACAAACTACAGAAAATTAGCATGAAGGGAATGGTAATGTGTATACTTACAATAGGATGTCTACTGGCATTCGTTTAAACTTCACACTCTGACACTTAGCATTTTAAAAAGCTTAATTGAAAAATACTAACATTTTAATAAGTATTGCTATTTGTTATTTAAATATTCTTAGAATTTCTTTAAACAATAAAAATGCATTAAGTTAAAAATTTATGTTCAGAATTTTTTTATTAAGTCATATATACATAGATCATGTATACATTAATGCATTTATGGGATACAATGTGCTGATTTTATGTACAGTTTGGAATGCTTACATCAAATTAGTTAATATAACTTTCACCACATTTACATAATTATTGTGTTAATACATTTATTCTCCATCCTTAATAGATTTGACATGTACCCTTGCAATATGCACCATAGGAGTGGTCCTACCGTTTACTCTCCCTCCTCCCCTCCTATTCCCCTCCTCTTCCATTCTTCACTTTGGGCTATAGTTGTGATTTATCTTTCATATGAAAGTGTGAGTGATGATAAATTGATTTCATAATAGTAGTAACTACATTGGATACTTTTTCTTCCGTTCTTGAGATACTTTACCAAGAAGAATCAGTTCCAGCTCCATCCATGTAAACATAAAACAGGTAAAGTCTCCATATTTTTTAAGGCTGCATTATATTCCATGGTGTAAATATACTACAATGTATTAATCCATTCATGGGTTGATGGGCACTTGGGCTTCTTCCATAACTTCGCAATTATGAATTGAGTTTCAATGAACAATCTGGTGAAAATATCTTTGTTGTAAAGTGATTTTTGGTCTTTTGGATATACACATAGTAGAGGAATTCCAGCATCTAATGGCAGGTCTACTTTTAGATCCCTGAGTGTTCCCCAAACTTCTTTCCAAAAGGAACATATTAGCTTGCACTCCCACCAGCAATGCAGAAGTGTTCCTTTTTCTCCACATCCATGCCAACATCTGTAGTATGGGGATTTTGTTATGTGAGCTACTCTTACTGGATTGAACAAGACTTTATAGTATTTCTGCATTTACTGAGTTAACGGCCTCTCTCATTCCCTGCCTCTTAAAAACTTCTGCTCATTCCAGGATACATCACTTACTACTTATTGAACAGCAATAAATAAATGTCCCCCTAATGCTTCACTGAGAAAAAGGCAGAAGCTGGGTGGTAATTTACTCATATAACCCTCCTCAAACCTACTCATTCCACTTCCTCTCTAGTAAAAATGAAGATCCTCATTTCTTTTCTTGAGGGCTAATTACTATCACGTTCTGTATTCAATCACCTATTACTTTCTTAAAGACTTTTATATATCAATTAATTCCTCTCACTCTGTATTTTCAGCCTCTCACTAATTACTGCAACTTTAACTTCAGTTTATGAATTCACTCATTTCTTTTTCTTTCTTTCTTTTTTAAATTTATTGTTGGGGATTCATTGAGAGTACAAGAAACCAGGTTACACTAATTGCATTTGTTAGGTACAATTGTGCCTTGCCCCCAAAAGGTGTGGCACACACAATGACCCCACCCCCTCTCTCCTTCCCTCTCTCTGCTCTTCCTTTCCCTCACCCCTCCCTCCTTCTTTCTCTTTCTGCTCTCCCCTTCCCCCACCATGTCATTAATTGTCATTAATTGTCCTCATATCAAAATTGAGTACATAGGATTCATGATTCTCCATTCTTGTGATGCTTGACTATGAATAATGTGTTCCACTTCCATCCATCCAGGTTAATACAAAGGCTACAAAGTCTCCATTTTTTTAATGGCTGAATAGTATTCCGTGGTGTATATATACCACAGCTTGTTAATCCATTCCTGGATTGGTGGGCATTTAGGCTGTTTCCACACTTTGGAGATTGTAAATTGAGCTGTGATAAACAATCTAGTGCAAGTGTCCTTATGATAAAAGGATTTTTTCCTTCTGGGTAGATGCCCAGTAATGAGACTGAAGGATCAAATGGGATGTTCAGCTTGAGTTGTTTGAGGGTTCTCCATACTTCCTTCCAAAAAGGTTGTATTAGTTTGCAGTCCCACCAGCAGTGTAAAAGTGTTCTCTTCTCTCCACATCCACGCCAGCATCTGCAGCTTTGAGATTTTGTGATGTGGGCCATTCTCACTGGGGTTAGATGGTATCTCAGGGTGGTTTTGGTTTGCATTTCTCTAAAAAGTAGGGATGATGAGCATTTTTTCATATGTTGGTTAGCCATTCATCTTCTTTAGAGAAGGTTCTGTTCATATCTCTTGCCCATTGATATATGGGATTGTTGACTTTTTTCGTGTGGATTAATTTGAGTTCTCTATAGATCCTAGTTATCAAGCTTTTGCCTGATTCAAAATATGCAAATATCCTTTCCCATTGTGTAGGTTGTCTATTTTCTATGGTTGTTGTCTCCTTAGCTGTACAGAAGCTTTTCAGTTTCATTAAGTCCCATTTGTTTATTTTTGTTGTTGTTGCAATTGCCACAGCAGTCTTCTTCATGAAGTTTTTTCCCCAGGCTGATATCGTCCAGTGTTTTTCCTATACTATCTTTGAGGATTTTTATTGTTTCATGCCTTAAATTTAAGTCATTTATCCATCTTGAGTCAGTTTTTGTGAATGGAGAAAGGTGTGGGTCCAGATTCAGTCTTTTACTCAGTTCTCCCAGTACCATTTATTGAATAGGGAGTCTTTCCCCCAAGGTGTGTTCTTGTTTGGTTTACCAAAGATTAGATAATTGTAAGTGGTTTGTTTCATTTTCTGGTTTTCTATTCAATTCCAAATGTCTATGTCTCTATTTTTGTGCCAGTACCATGCTGTCTTGACTACTATGGCTTTGTAGTATAGCCTAAAATCTGGTATGCTGATGCCCTCAGATTTGTTTTTATTACTAAGAACTGCCTTAGCTATGTGGGTTTTCTTCTTGTTCCATACAAAACGCAGAATCATTTTTTCTAAATCTTGAAAGTACAATGTTAGTATGTTAATAAGAATGGCATTAAATAGGTAGATTGCTTTGGGAAGTATAGACATTTTAACAATATTGATTCCTTCCAGCCATGAGCATGGTATGTTTTTCCATTTGTTAATATTTTCTGCTATTTCCTTTCTTAGGGTTTCATGATTTTCTTTATAGAGGTCCTTCACCTCTTTTGTCAGGTATACTCCTAGGTATTTTCTTTGAAGCTATGGTGAAGGGAGTTCTGTCCTTAATTAGTCTCTCATCTTGATTGTTGTTGGCATACACAAAGGCAACTGACTTGTGGACATTGGTTTTATATCCTGAGACCTTACTGTATTTTTTGATGACTTCCAAGAGTCTTGTGATTGAGTGTTTGGGGTTCTCTAGTATAAGAGCATATCATCAGCAAAGAGGGAGAGTTTGATCTCCTCTGTTCCCATTTGGATGCCCTTTATTTCCTTGTCTTGGCTAATTGTATTGGCTAGAACTTCCATCACCATGTCAATAGTAATGGTGACAGAAAACAACCTTGTATGGTTCCAGTTTGGAGAGGAAAAGCTTTCAGTTTTACTCTATTCAGTAAAATATTAGCTGTGGGTTTGTCATAGGTAGCTTCGATTAGTTTAAGAAATGTGCCATGTATGCCTATACTCTTCAGTGTTCTAAATAGAAAAGGATGCTGGATTTTATCAAATGCTTTTTATCATCTATTGAGAGGATCATATGGTCCTTGTTTTTGCTTCTGTTAATATGGTAGATAACATTTATGGACTTGCATATTTTAAACCAGCCTTGGATCCCTGGGATGAAACTTACTTGATCATGATGTATGACTTTTTAAATGATAAATTGTTATCTATTGGCTAGGGTTTTGTTGAGAATTTTTGCATCTATATTCATTAGTGAAATTGGTCTGAAATTCTCTTTTTTAGTTGGGTTTTTTCCTGGTTTGGGTATCAGGGTGATGTTTGCTTTGTAGAACGTGTTGAGGAAGGTTCCTTCCTCCTCAATTTTTTGGAATAATTTTTGCAGTGTGGGAATATGCTCTTTCTTGACGATTTAATAGAATTCTGGTGTGAAGCCATCTGGACCAGGGCATTTTTTGGTTGGAAGTTTTTTTATTGTTTCTTTAATCTTAGTGCTTGAAATTGGCCTATTCAGGAGATCTATTTCTTCCTGGCTAAGTCTAGGGAGAGGGTGTGATTCCAAATATTGATCCATTTCCTTCACATTGTCAAATTTCTGGGCATAGAGTTTCTGGCAGTATTCAGAGATGATTTCTTGTATCTCTGTGGCATCAGTCATAATTTCCCCTTTATCATTTCTGATTGAGGCTACTGAGGATTTTACTTTTCTATTTCTAGTTAGTCTGGCCAAAGATTTATCTATTTTTTCAAGAAACCAACTCCTTGTTTTATTGATTTTTCTGAATGATTCTTTTGTTTTCACTTTCAATGATTTAATTTTGAAAATTTCTTTTCTTCTGCTGGGTTTAGGCTTAGATTGTTCTTCTTTTTCCAATCCCATATGATAGCTTGTGAATTTGTTGATGCACTCTCTTTGTGTTTTTTGAATCTAGGCATCTAAAGTGATAAATTTTCCTCTCAAAACTGCTTTTGCTGTATCCTACAGGTTTTGGTAGCTTGTGTCTTCATTGTTGTTATGCTCAAGGAGGTTAATGATTTCCTATTTTATTTCTTCCTGTACCCAACTGTCATTCAACAGAAGGTAGTTTAATTTCCATGCTTTTGTGTGTGGTTGAATGTTTTTGTTGGAGTTGAATTCCACCTTTAGTGCCTTGTGGTCTGAGAAGATACAAGGTAATATTTTAATTCTTTTGACTTTGTTGAGGTTTGTTTTGTGCCCTAGAATATGATCAATTTTGGAGAATGTTCCACAGTGCAATGAGAAGAATGTATATTTTTTATCTTTGGGATGGAGTGTTCTATATATGTCTATCAAGTGCAGTTATTCTAGCATATCATTTAAGTCCCTTATATCTTTGTTTAATTTCTGTTTAGAGGATCTGGCCAGCTCTGTAAGAGGAGTGTTAAAGTCCCCTGTTATTATGGTATTTATAGGGTATCATATTGCTCAAAT
>NW_003852396.1:31440315-31443235 GCF_000181295.1 Otolemur garnettii
AAAAAAAAAAAAAAAAAAAAGAAGGTTTCATTGGAGAAGGGATATCCCTTTGAAAGGAGTGTGTCAGAATCTTTGATGGTATTTGGGAAATTTCAATTTATAATATTCTTTAGAATGGCTTCCATTCTTCTGGGGCATTATTCTTTTCCTTCTGGGATACCTATAACTCATATGTTTGAACGCTTCATGAAGTCTCATAATTCTGTCAGCGAACGTTTTTCTTTCTCTGTCTTCTTTTCTGCCTCTTTAACTATTTGAGTTATCTCAAGAGCTTTGTCCTCTACCACTGAGATTCTTTCTTCTGCAGAAGAAAATGGTCTAATCTTTTGCTGATACTTTCTATTGCATCTTTAATTTCCCTAATTGACTGCTTCAGTTCCTTCAGTTCTGCTATATCCTTTCTATATTCTTCATATTGTTCATCTCTTATTTAATTCTGTTTTTGGATTTCCTTTTGGTTATTTTCCACTTTATCAGCAATTTCCTTCACTGTTTCCATCATTTCCTTCATTGTTGTCATCATTTGTATTCTAAATTCCCCCTCTGTCATTTCTGACATTTCTTTATTGGTGGAATCTTCTGCAGTAACTACCTCACAGACCCTGGACTAATTTTTCATGTTGCCAGGATTTGTCTGCAGATTCTTCCTCATGAGTGATTTATGTTATCTGTTTCCTTGCCCTAAATTTTTTTTTTTTTACTTCCTCTTGCTATTTAAGTTGCCATGCCTCTAGACTAGGGTTTCAATAAATTTTTTTGAATTTATTCAGGACCAGAAGAATGAGAAGATCAAAGAGCAAGAAGGGAAAAAAGAAAAAAAAAAGAAAGAAAAGAAAAGAGAGAAAGGAAAGGGGGATGGATAAAAGGGAATATGGATAAAAAGAGGAGAGGAACAGAAAGAGGGAGACAGGAGCAGTATAGGTTTATAGTAGAGTACTTTGACCCAACCTTAAAAACTTCCAACCTCTGGGGGTGCTGGGTTGGGTAGTTCCCTTGAGGTTCCCTCTCTGCTAGCCTGGTTGGACACAGTACCCCACCTCCTCCAAGTAGAGAGGAAAAAAAATGCTATAAATCAAATCAAAACAAGCAAATAGAAAACTTTACAGGATAACATTGGGGGAAAAAAACAAATAATAGTGGTAGAAACACTAGCAAAAAATGAAGTTCTAATTGTTGAAAAAGGCAACAATGGAAAATTATACTTAAACTAGAAAAATGAAGAAAGAAAAGAAAGAAAGAAAAGAAAATTCTGTAGGGAAAATGTTGAAATTAAAAAATGAAAACAAAGTTGTATATATGTCTTGCTGAATATTGTCTGGGCAACAGGTGATCTTCCGGGGTATGTAAGGTGACCAGACGTCCCGCTTTTGGCAGGATAGTCCCGATTTTTTACAATTTGTCCCGTGTCCTGCGGCACTTTTAAAAAGTCCTGATTTTTGGAAAGAATGCATGAAAAGGTGGGAGAACAGTAAGGGAATATACGCTTTTCAGCTGCCATGTCACTATTTTGCCAGGATATGAGTTTTATATTATTTTTGTTAATTTTATAATATTAAACTGTAATAATAACAAATAATTGTTGAGAAGTGATTATTGAGAACTGCTTATCAAAGTTTGCATTGTTGTCAGGCCCCGCCCCTGCCCCGCCCCCCCATTAATGGTGTCCCGCTTTACCAATGTTAAAATCTGGTCACCTTAGGGGTATGAGATGTTAATCACAATGCTGATACGGCTGTACAAGATGGAGACTGGAGTCCTCTGCTGATTTCTCAAACCCTGCAGGGTGGAGAGCCTAAATCTCTCCTCAGCCCACTTAAAAGGCACTTTAAACTGCTAACCTTGGCTAAGCAGAAGCTTTCCCAGGAAAGCACTTGTTAGTGGGATCACTCCTAAAGTGGCTATCCACTTACCAAGTGTGCCACAACCCATCTCTATGCTCCTGAGGGCTAAGGCGGTAGGTAAGGTGTCTCAGTCCCCGCCTTTAGGGTGCTCAGTCACTAGATTGTTCACCCAAGGTCTCCCACCCAATCCTTGATCTGTAACCCTGAGGGCGGAGCTTGCTGGGGCAGTTTTCCCACAATGGCTCTGCATGGCTCACTGCTGAATACTATTAGCTCAGTCTGGCTCAGTGGCTCACTCTGGGGCCTGAGATAATGCTTAAAGTCCTCCACACTCTTGTCCAAGTTCTCCCAAAGTAGTTAAACTGAGTGCCAAGTCCAAAAAAACCCAAACAGCTCACAGTAAGGCCTTTCCAGTTTGCAATCTCACTGCTGCTGTACCTATAGCTGCCCATGGGATTAGACTGAATGAACACACACAAACACTTAGCAGTTCTCCACCGCTTTTGTCTTCCTCATAGGGTCGAGAAATCTCTCACTGACTCCCTGTGTCCCCAAAGGGATGTTTCTGGGCAGATCCCACTAGCCAGAGATGCCTGGAGTCTTCTCTCCCCAGACTCACTGTGCCCAGTTACAAGGAAGCTGTTACTCGGCTACCATCTTGCTTCTCCCTGAATTCACTCATTTCTATAAGTGTCTCCCATATACAAAAAAAATGTCTATCTACCTTTTGGCTGATTTCTCTCTTGGCCTTCACTGTCAAATTTCTAGAAATAAGATACATTGTGCTTTCATTACTTACCTTTTTATTCACTCTGTAAACCACTCTGCAAACCTTCTGAAGAAGGTTATCTGATTTCAACTGCCTCCTTCTGCCCACTCCAGGGAGAGCAATGTGTTCTTGGTTACATTTGAATTTTT
This sequence comes from Otolemur garnettii, assembly GCF_000181295.1. NCBI lineage: Eukaryota > Metazoa > Chordata > Mammalia > Primates > Galagidae > Otolemur > Otolemur garnettii. Next base: position 31,443,075 of record NW_003852396.1, read on the forward strand.
TTTTTTTTTTTTTGAGACAGAGTTTCACTTTGTCACCCTCAGTAGAGTGCTGTGGCATCAGAACTCACAGCAACCTCAAAATCTTAGGTTTAGGCTCGGTGCCTGTAGCTCAACCGGCTAAGGCGCCAACCACGTACACCTAAGGTAACCGGTTCGAATCC
>NW_003852396.1:31443453-31450013 GCF_000181295.1 Otolemur garnettii
AAAAAAAAAAAAAAAAAAATCTTAGGCTTAAGTGATTCTCTTGCCTCACCATCCCAAGTGTCTGGACTACAGGTGCCAGCCATAACATCTGGCTATTTTTGCTGCAGTTGTCATTGTTGTTTGGCAGGCCAGGGCTGGATTCAAACCCACCAGCCTCAGTGTATATGGCTGGTGCATAACTGATGTGCTATGGGCACCAAGGCTGCATTTGATTTTTTTAATACTCACTAGACTTGACTGTCCAAGCAATTGCACAGTTGTTCCTGTAACACTCAGTCATGATACCCATGCTCTTATGGTTTTTATGATTCCTGTAAAAGCCAGTCTCATCTTGTTTTAGTGTGTATAGTCCTTTCCAGTAACTTCTAGAGAGCTCTGTCTTCAGTGGTCTTGTCTTGTAAATCTACTCTCTAGGGTTGTTCACCAATACTGTTGAATTAAAATGACTAATGTGCAAGGAGAACTTCCAAACTTACATTACTGAAAAACACTGGAGCTCTGTGTCTACAGATTCACATCCACATGGTCACTGTAGAACCATGTATATTTTTAAGTGGCTTTCTCTTACTCATTTTGTTCACAATATATTCAAAATTGAATGGACTGAAAATAAATAAATAATTGAATACACTGAAGTTTTTTTAAGTCTTTATTCATAGAATCTTACAATCCAATAGAGCTTAAAATCATATAAATATTAAAAATAATTAACATAAAAATGTGTACAACCTTATGGACATATATTTTTCTTAAATTTAAGGAAAAAATCTATATATGTATCAAATATACCTGATTATGAGTGGTAAAGGAATATTATATTAAGAGTGTTCTCAATGATGCAGAACTTATCTATGACCTTGAATAACTCTACTAACTAAAATAAAATGTCTCTAAACATTTTTGCATCACAATGCAATTTATTCCTTCTATAGGATGTGAACATTGTGAGGACAACTACTAAAAAGCCAGGACAACATGGAAATTCTAAGTAATTGGACATCTAAATTTCCAACCTTCTTACTGACTGCCATTCCTGGCCTAGAGTCTGTCCATGCCTGGATGTCCATTCCTTTCTGTTGTCTTTATGCCATTGCCCTCTCTGGGAACAGCATGATCCTGTTTGTCATCATTACCCAGCAGAGTCTCCATGAACCCATGTACTATTTCCTCTCCATGTTGTCAGCCACCGATCTGGGCCTGACTGTTTCTACAATGTCAACAACACTAGGTATCCTGTGGTTTGATGCACGTGAGATCAGTCTAGATAGCTGCATTATCCAGATGTTTTTTCTTCATGGATTCACTTGCCTGGAATCTGGGGTGCTGGTGGCCATGGCCTTTGACCGCTATGTGGCAATCTGTGATCCTCTGAGGTACTCTGCCATTCTCACGAATTCCAGAATCATTCAGTTGGGCATCCTGATGATTTTACGTACTGTGGTACTAATAGTTCCATTGCTCTTGCTGCTCAAGCCTCTCTATTTCTGCAGAATGAATGTCCTGTCCCACTCCTACTGTTACCATCCAGATGTGATTAAATTGGCATGTTCAGACATTCGGACTAACAGCATCTGTGGGTTAATTGATCTTATCCTGACCACAGGGATAGATGCATCATGCATTGTTCTGTCTTATATCTTAGTTATTCACGCTGTCCTGAGTATTGCCTCCCCTGAAGAACGGCATAAGGTCTTCAGCACCTGTGTCTCCCACATTGGGGCAGTTGCTGTTTTCTATATTCCCATGGTGAGCTTGTCCTTGGTACATCGCTATGGTCGGTCAGCTCCCAAAGTGGTCCATTCAATGATGGCCAATGTGTACTTGCTTTTGCCCCCTGCACTCAACCCCATTATCTATAGTATAAAAACAAAACAGATCCGTAAGGCTATCCTCAATCTGCTCCTTACAAAATAAACAGAGATTTGGGGATTTGAACAAAACCTGGTAAAAAAGCAACCTTGGTAAATTACTGCTTATTGGATATGTACTTTTGCATTTTTTAATTTATTCAACAAATATCTGGTAAATATGTTAGCATTTTCAGTCATAAAATAGAACTATGATGTGTCACCCCAACACATTTACAGTTTAATAAGGGAAATAATAATAAAATAATAAAAATTCCACTTCTAGAAACTATCATTATGGACTCTTTGTTTCATGCTGGGTGATGTACTATAATAATTGCTTTTAAGATTCATTCCACTTATTTTTTAAAACAGCAAAATGAAATATTTAATGATACAAATTACATATTACAGATGAAGAAACAGGTTCAGAGATATTTAGGCCACCAAAGGCCACATGACTAACATGGGACAGGGTTGAGATTTGGACCCAGGTATCCTGTATCTAAGATGCCACACTCTTCACCACTGTGTTGCATTATCTACCAAAGCATCTAGCAGAAGTTCTGTAAGATCTATATTAAGACCTGAATCTCCATGAATCCATGCCATGTCTTAAAATGTTTTGGTACTATCTTTGAATATATGTTAGCTTGTTTTCCTCATGGATAAATCATAATTAAAAAGGTAGCAATACCTAGGTCATGCCATGTAAATCATTAGCCATTGTTGGACAGTACAAAGAAATGCTTCAGAGATGAAGCATACTCATTAATTTATTACCGAGAATGGGATGTTTGGAGTATTAGAAAAGATCGTAAAGTAGATTGCAAGGAAGTTAGGGCATAGGTTCTTAACATTTTTCTGCATAGTGGTCTCTTGAAAATCTAATGAAATCCACAATCCCTTCTTCACAGATAAAACATTACATTATTTTCCATAAAACTTCAGAGGTTTCACAAACGCCTTAAAGTACCTACATGGTTCCCTTAACCAACCAAAGAGCGAATGTAAAAAATCCATAGTTCCCAGCCTATGCATACTTACACAGAGCTACCTCCACAATGTCTGGTCCCTAAAAGGAGACTTATGGTGACTATTTAATACACTGATTTAAGAAGCTTTTAAAACCTTCAGCTGGAGAGAGCTTGGGTCCAATTAGGACTGCCTGCCTGTACGTGTGTGAGTTTAGAGTGAGAGTGGCTGTGGCGACCCTTGCGCTTTGCCAGCGTTCCTTCTCCAGCAGAAAATAAACTGCATTCAATTGAGACTGCAAGACTGAGAGGACTTGGAGGGATTAGAAATGGATTCACTTGCAAAGGTTTATTGAAGTCAAAATGTCCAAAAAAATCAGTGGTGGTTCTGTGGTAGAGATGCAAGGAGATGAAATGACACGGATCATCTGGGAATTGATAAAAGAAAAACTCATTTTTCCCTATGTGGAACTGGATCTACATAGCTATGATTTAGGCATAGAGAATTGTGATGCCACCAGCAACCAAGTCACCAAGGATGCTGCAGAGGCCATAAAAAAATACAACGTAGGGGTCAAGTGTGCTACTATCACCCCGATGAGAAGAGGGTTGAGTAGTTCAAGTTGAAACAAATGTGGAAATCACCGAACGGCACCATCCAAAATATTCTATGTGGCACTGTCTTCAGGGAAGCTATTATCTGCAAAAATATCCCCCGGCTTGAGAGTGGATGGGTGAAACCCATCATCATAGGTCATCACGCTTATGGGGACCAATACAGAGCAACTGATTTTGTTGTTCCTGGGCCTGGAAAAGTAGAGATAACCTACACACCAAATGATGGAACCCAAAAGGTGACATACTTGGTACATAACTTTGAAGATGGTGGTGGTGTTGCCATGGGTATGTACATTTAAGATAAGTCAATCCAAGATTTTGCACACAGTTCTTTCCAAATGGCTCTGTCTAAGGGTTGACCTTTGTATCTGAGCACCAAAAGCACTATTCTGAAGAAATATGATGGACGTTTTAAAGACATCTTTCAGGAGATATATGACAAGCAGTACAAATCCCAATTTGAAGCCCAGAAGATCTGGTATGAACATAGGCTCATCGATGACACGGTGGCCCAAGCCACCAGAAATCAGAAGGAAGCTTCATTTGGGCCTGCAAAAACTATGATGGTGACGTGCAGTCGGACTCTGTGGCCCAAGGTTATGGTTCTCTTGGCATGATGACCAGTGTGCTGGTTTGTCCAGATGGCAAAACAGTAGAAGCAGAGGCAGCCCATGGGACCGTAACCCATCACAACCGCATGTACCAGAAAGGACAGGAGACATCCACTCATCCCATTGCTTCCATTTCTGCCTGGACCAGAGGATTAGCCCACAGAGCAAAGCTTGATAACAATAAAGAACTTGACCTCTTTGCAAAGGCTTTGGAAGAAGTCTGTATTGAGACCATTGAGGCTGGCTTCATGACCAAGGACTTGGCTATTTGCATTAAAGGTTTACCTAACGTGCAACGTTCTGACTACTTGAATACATTTGAATTCATGGACAAACTTGGAGAAAACTTGAAGATAAAGCTGGCCCAGGCCAAACTTTAAGGCCATACTTGGCTTAGGAGGATAAATGTTTTCTGGTAACTAGGTCCACAGGTTTACATTTTTCTGTATGACACTCAAGGATAAAGACAAAATGAATTTTATAATTTGTTTAGAAGCCAGAGTTTATCTTTTCTGTAAGTTTACAGCCTTACACATACAGTTATTGCCACCTTCATGAATGTGGCAAGGGACTTGTTTTTAAATTTTATTTTATTTTCTAGTAGCAGCCTAGGAATTAGGTTAGTACTCATTTGTACTGATTATCACTTCTTTTCAAATTCTGATATAAATGACCAAAATTAAGAGTGCTCAAAAGGATAAATGGTAGTAGCTATAGTACTATTCCCTAAAATATGTAAAGTGGAAATTCACTCCCTTGCCCTCTTGTCCATGACCTTGGGCACTGGGATATCTCAGTATTACAGATGTCCCATTATGTAAGATGGAACTGTACATTGAACTTGCACATGACTGGAACAAAGTATGAGTGTAACCGAAATGTGAAAATAGTACAGTTATTTGTGAAGAGTATATTGAAGGTTCCTAATATACTAAATACTTTCAAAGCCATTGGAGAGTTTGGAATCCAGAATAAATGTTACCTGGAGGTTTGTACTCTTCTTCTGTCTCTTCCTCCTCCTGGCCTAGCCTGGCCTGAAAATTATGCTACCATACGCAGCATATTTCATCCAAGTGCAATAATGTAAGCTGCATCCTTTTTTGTACTTCTGCTGACCTGTTTCATTTCTTTTATATAAATGTGATTTCTCAGAAGCTTAATAAACACTACTCTAGTCCTTTTCTTCATCTGAATTGTTAATTTTAATTAAAATTAAGGCCTAATGATTAAAAAAAAACAAAAAAAAACCCTTCAGCTGAATAAAAAGGTAAAGAAAATTCAGAGAAAAATAGATATGGAAACCTAAAGGGAGTCACATCAATTATATTGCCACTGGAAAAGAGGTGATAGATGAGAGAAATATCCCATGCATCCCACCAACACTGGGGTCCAGCAGTCTGTTGGAGCCAGTACACACCAGCTTAGAAGAACCCATTGTGTGCCTATCTTTCCAACTCTGCATTCAGGAATGTCATATTAGTAGCATGAAGTCACTCATAATGAGAATATTTACACTATGGGAATTGGCAAACATTACAAATAGGACTTTTGTTTTTAAATATTCAGATTATTGGCATATCAGTGATTACAGGTGCACTTTATGTCTGGCCTTGTGGAAAACAATAGAAATTAAAAGAGCAATAAAACATATTCCCCTGAACCCAAGAAACTTAAAATTTACTGTGTCAAAATCAACATTAGCAAAATTTTATAAAATAATGAGCATAGTAACATAATGGTTCATAATACTAAAGTAAAAGTTTACCCTTTGGTTGTGTTGACATCTGAGTTGAAAGGATTTCCAAAGGTAAATAGTAGAAAAGACTATTTTGGAAGCAATTCTGTAGAAGAATGTAAGACACATTGTGTCATAATTTTGCTATTTATGGGAGGATTTTCTCCTCAGTTTTAAATTGATAGGTCCTATCTTTACATAGGCATGAAGATTGTGATAAAAACAGAATTTTATTTCTTCTGTTATCTCTCTCCATTAACTTCCTTTAGGTGAATTTAGATTATAAGATTTGTGTAAATAACTTAAGGAATATCTTTTTCTTGAACAATGCTATCATGTAAAGGAATTGATTTATATATTGGTTTAAAAAATTATAATTTTTATTAGTGGGAGACTTTTTTGCCTGATAATTCTACATTCTGGCTAGCTACTTAGAACTTCAGATAGATAAGACAAATAAGAATGTTAATGTTAAGAGACTTTTACTTTGAGATGTTTAATGTGCTAAAGCACATGGTAAAATGTGCTTCTAGATGAATCTGCCAAAGAAAGGACTCTAGATCAATGATTCTCAACCTTCCTAATGCTGCAATGTATTTTCATTGTTAAAAAGGGGTCATGACCCACAGGTTGAGAACCGCTGCTCTAGAGAGTTGAGGGAGAACTCGCCAAGAAAGATAATAAGTAGAATGTGAACGTTTTAAAGCAATAACTGAGAAAATGACATGAGGGCTGTGTTGAGCAGTTTGATGGAAGTATTTCAGATTGCATGTGA
>NW_003852396.1:31450033-31478908 GCF_000181295.1 Otolemur garnettii
AAAAAAAAAGAAAGATAATGATAAAGGATTTTCTTATATGTATTGGGGAAATCATAAGATGAAGGCAAAAAGAAAGTTGATTTTACTTAGCTTAATTTGTATTTTGTGGTCTATACAATGTCTAAGTTGCTACATACTCATCTTACTAAGTATAATTCATTAAATGGAATAGATAAGCTAGTAAGTTCAATACTTCAAGGAACACTATTAAAAAGATACTCTGGAGAGAGTTAAAGGGCTGAGTAGCTCAACCTAAGGATCACAAGTAGACATAAAAGAAAGTAAGAAGAAGAAAAAAAAAAAGCTATGGGCAAGTGAAGGTAAACATTGTGGTCTACTTCTGTTAACCTTTGTACATACCCATGTACATTCTTTCTGTTAACCTAACCTTCTGTTAGCCTTTCTAGTTAACCAGTGACCAAAATGTAAAGCTTGTCTGTGTAACAGTTTAAACAAAATGATTAAGTACAATTGTCAAAGTTTTCTCCCTTTTTAAGAGGGGGAGGAATCCCCTAAATATATGGCAAAAACAGTAGCCTTTCTAGTTAACCAGTGACCAAAATGTAAAGCTTGTCTGTGTAACAGCTTAAACAAAATGATTAAGTATGATTGTCAAAGTTTTCTCCCTTTTTAAGAGAGGGAGGAATCCCCTAAATATATGTCAAAAACAGTGTTGTCCTCAAAAACTTGGCCCATTATTAGAGTAATCTGATTGATTGAAATAATATTAAAATTCAGAAGAATGGACAAACACACACTATATGTACTTACTGTTAAATTGAAACTAATCAATCTTATATGCACATATGGAAATAAAACTCATCAAAACTCAAGTAGGTGGGAGGAAGAGGAGCAGGGAATGGGGAAATTCCCACCTAATGGGTACAATGCGCACTATCTGGATCATGGGCACATTTAAAACTTTGACCCACTGGTACAAAAGCAATTTATGTAACCAATGCATTTTTACCCTGTTAATATTCTGAAATAAAAACTGAAAAAATTAATGGAACTATGGCAATCTCTCTCTTGGGGTATGCTCTGTTAAGGTGGACTTCAGTGCATCTCCAATTTTGATTGGCATTCTTAGAAAAGGTCAACCACAAGCTAGGGTAAAACTCTAGGGAAATTTCCAGAATAGAAAAAAATTATATATTCCAAAACAATATTTACAATGAGATGCTTATAGAATAACGTTTAAATATCACAGTCATAATCACAGATAATAGGTATTGACTTTTTGACAGTAAATAGAAAAGCTAGGATGAAAACACATGCTCCTTTTTCATTCTATTTCTCTGAGTCTTAATACTACAATTTACATATACTCATTTCTCTATAACCTAGTACATCAACTTCTAATTATGATTCCTGCCTTTTTCTCCCTTCTCACTGGTATTTCAATAGTTAATGGGGAAAAGTGAATCAAGATTTTTCTTTTAGAAAGATGGATCCTATTGACATCCCCATCCTTGAAATAAGATACTTACTTACCTATTTCATTATACAGGATTCCAACTAGGCATTCTTCTGATGCAAGTTGAAACATTCTACTTCTCTTCTCATTCTAAAATACCACATTACTTGACCTTTTGGTTTTAATTGACATTAAATTAATATTTCCATATCTTTTAAAATATTTTTGTCCAATATCAACTCTAATATATGGTTCTTATTAACTATTTCCTACAATTTTAAGACCTTTAACATCTTTAGTTTATTTATTACTATCAAATAAACATATTGTCTTGAATTGAATATTATTTCAATGTGCATTTAATCTTCTTTACAGGAACCCTTCTTTAGCATCACATCCATGAGACTTAGTACACACCTGGGTATACATTGTTGAAAATAGTTTGGGGAATACTAGGAAAATGAGGACCCGCAAAGGATGAAGTTTAAATTCTAATCTAGAATGGATAGTGTGATTCCTAAATGTAAACACTGAAACCATTAAAAACACTAAAAAACACTTTGTTGTTTTTAAAAACATTTAGTTGAAGCTCAATTGTGTATTAGAAAGTAAAGGAGAAAGGCAATGGGATTATACAAAATAGTTACACACTTTCTACCCTTATCCACCCTGCTCTGCTTTCTTGATGGCCAGTCAGCATCAAGATTTTTTGTAGACTTCCTGGGATGACCTAAATATTATAACTATAATGTGGGGCATTTAATTTAACTATTAATTATTTACATTAGTGCTATAGTACTTTTGGTGGAAAAGGTAATGCAGCTTATAAGGGTTAATTATATGTCAATTTGGCTATACTACAATGCACAGATATTTTTAAACACCAGTTTGAATATTGCTATAAAGTACTGTTTAGATGATACTAACTTTTAAATCAGTAGGCATTGGGTAAAGCATATTAATCCTATAATGTGAGTTGGCCTCATTCAACCAATTGAAGGTCTTAAAAAAAGACTGAGGTCTCCTAAGGAAGAAGGAATTCTTCCTCCTGATTGCCTTTGACTTGAGTTTCAAGATCAACTCTTCCCTGAACCTCCAGTCTGCCACTACAGTCAAATGAGACAATTTCTTAAAATTAATCTCTCTCTCTCTCTCTCTTGCACACACACACACATATACACACACAATCAGTTTTGTTCCACTGAAGAACCCTGACAAATACACATGTATTCCTCCTCTCACCTCCTCTTTCCTACTCAACAAAGCATGTTCTCACGAATACCTGTATGTTGGTAAATCTTTACAACACAAACTTTCCATCAAGAGATGAATAGAAAAATCTGAGTGGGCTATTAACAAAGACAACATGGGGAAGCCTCAAAACATCATGCTGAGCCACAGCAGCCATAACAAGAGTATCTTCCATTTAATTCTGTGTATATAAAACTCCAGAAGAAAAAAATCTAACACATAGTGACAGAAAGCAAAACAGACCAATAACTTCTCAGTTCCAGGATAGGTCAGAATTATATGATGTGGAAAATAGTACAATTTTGATGATGGTGAAAATATGCCATATTCCAATTGTCATGACTTTTACACAAGTGTATAAATTTGTCAAAAAGTCATCAAAATATACACATAAAGTGAATGCATGTTATCTAGATCAACAACCTATCATTTAAATTATATGAAATAAATACTTATTTTTATTTTGCAGCAAATATAAAATAAGAAACTATAACCAAACATTTATAAAATACAATGTAAATATGAATTATTTTCATACCATGATAATAACAAAAATATTTTTCTGGAAATAGTTTCTATTTTATTGCATGTGATGCCAAAACTTCCTGTAGAAACAGCCATATCCATAGAGTCTCCATGACTTTGTAGTTTTACTTTGCTACTTGCCACCGATTCATAGGAACCCACTTAACAAACATTAGTTTGGTATCTGTGGCTCAAAGGAGTAGGGTGCCAGGCCCATATGCCAGAGGTGGCGGGTTCAAACCCAGTCCCGGCCAAAAACTGCAAAAAAAAAAGTAACATAATTAGAATAAAAACACTCTTAAAAAAACAAAACAAAACATTAGTTTTATACCTGATATGTTTGAAGATAATATGTAAATATCTGATACTCTACGCAGTTAAACATGAAATCCATTTAATAAAATATTTAAAAAATTATATGACAGAAGAGTCACAAAAAATACTTGATCTTCATGCCAAACATGCCTACTACAAGGAATAATGTAGTTTTTAGTTTTTTTTTTTAACACTTTGGCATGTGCATGCATATGTACACACGTGTAAACACATTCCCAAACTCATTGCAGAAAAATAGTTTATTGTTTGTTTCTACTGTATTTTAATTTTTTTAAACATTGCCAGAGAACAACTTCCCTACCTGTGTTGAATAGAGTGGCACAGAATTCTCCCCAAGGAACTTGTGTCTCATGTGGTTAAATGACTACTCTATCAGGGTTCCTTATTGAAATTGTCCATTCTTAAATATAAGAGAGTTATCCTTACAGATCTAAACCTGACCATGAGGGAAAAATGTTGCAGTTAGTATAAAAGTTAAATCAAGGAGATGATCTCAGAATGGCATGTTGTTTTCTTTAAATGAAGTGTCCTAATGTTTTTTAGTCCCATTATGATCAATTCAGCACAGAGGATGCAAGAACGAATATCTTGAAAGTGAAGACACCAATTCCCCATCAAATCTCTGACATTTCTACTTCAGCATCGTCATTAATTACTGGGTCTCCACATCTTGAAAGGTAAGAACCTTCTTGGTCACTTCTGTCTTCTGGCCTCCAAGTCCTCAGAGCTCTTGACTATACTCACTTTCAATATTTTGCTCTATTCACCACGCCTCATCCTTATATTGACTTCCCAAACTTCTTGTTTGTGAGACATCTTTGTGTGAATATTTTATCTCAGCAATGCATGATAGAAACTGTACTCACTATCATATGTGCATCATTTTCTCAAATTTATTTAACTTTTTATAATTGACAGATAAGATTGTATTTATAATGTACAACATTATGTCTTAAAGTATACATATATATGTTCTGAAATGGTTAAATTTAGGTAATTAACATATGTATTACCGCACACAGTTATAATTTTTGTAGCGAGCTCACAACATCCACTATCCATTCATGATATTTGTTCAGTTTTTCTATTACATATTTTCATTTTAATCCTCACAATGTACCAAATGCATTATCTCTATCAATGATTTCTGTTTCAGGTATATTTCCAAGCATCTTATTAGCCTCTGAATTCTATATAGTTTTAACTTATATGTTTTCCTTTATTTTTAGAGGCAAAGTCTCACTGTATTGACCAGGTTGGTCTCAAAATCCTGGCCACAAGTGAGCTTCTCACCTGAACTTCTCAAAGTGCTGGGTTATAGGTGTAAGCCACTGCACCAGGCCAGTGATGTTCTTTCAAAACGAGTGTGCATCAGAATTATTTGATTGGGTGAGACCTACACCCACCTATGTGTTTTCTTTTAAAGATAAAGTGCATACCATAGTGCTTGATAGTACAGCCTCTAAAGCCATATTGTCTCAGATTAAAACCCAAACTACACCACTTTCTGGGGTTGTGACCAGGAGCAACATATTCAGACTTCTAAACTACAGGTTTTGCCCCTATGATGACTTTAGTTTGTAACTCTTTGATAATAGTATCTCTCTCTTCATCTTGCTAAGGGAATAAGCATTTAGAACAAAGCCTCTCACATATCTATCAGTAATTCATGCCACCTGTGTAATTTTGCCTGAATGATTTCTTTTTTTAGAGTCGAAAGTTAGGAATTAGTGTTAAAAATCAGCAGAGCAGCTATTTTTCTCTTGATTTTAACAATAGTGGCTTATTTCATGAGACTAAACCAGATTGCATGGTTATGCATTAAGAGGCCATTAACATCTAGACTCATTGGAATGGAAACACTTTTCTTCAAGTCAGCACATGTAATCACTGAGAGTGAGCTGGAATCTAAGGTAGATTCATAGTTTCATCATCTCTCTGAAGTAAACACGAATCTTTCTAATAAATAATGGTAATAAAACTTTCATTTATTAACTGTACACTACAAGTCCTCAATTCTTAAGAAAAAAATATCAGTAATCCTGAAAGACAGATTCCTAATAATTAGTGATCAAAAGAACAAGGAAAATAAACAATTGACAAACAATAAATATCTACTAACCAGGGCACTTTTTAAATTTTTTTATTTTAAAGGCACTTTATTAAGGAATGATTAATACAAAATCGATCATTTCCTCGTGCAAAACAGTAAAAAGGTCTAATAGTCTAGCTAAAAAGTAATCATATGCATGCAATAAGGTGGCTAAGAATGTAAAATTATAAATAATAAATGCTAAATGTTCTATTAAAAATAAAAGTAGATACTAAATAAAATTTTATCTCAGAACTTCCAGATATTAAAACGGAATTCTGCTCCCACAGACCAGGTCTTCCCTATGGCAACCTTCCATAACTCCACCTCCACGACTTTCCTCCTGACGGGAATCCCGGGACTTGAATGGGCCCACGCCTGGATCTCCATCCCCTTCTGCTGCCTCTATTTGACGGCCCTTTCTGGGAATACCTTGATTCTATTCGTAGTCCTCACTGAGCCAAGCCTCCATGAGCCCATGTACTATTTCCTCTCCATGTTGTCCACCACTGACATCGGCTTATGCATCTCTACCCTGGTGACGGTGCTGGGAATCTTCTGGCTCAATGCCCGGGAGATCAGCTTCAATGCTTGTTTATCGCAGATGTTCTTCAATCATTTTTTCACTGTCATGGAATCCTCAGTGCTCCTGGCTATGGCCTTTGATCGTTTTGTGGCCATTTCTAATCCTCTGAGATATGCCTCTATCTTAACGGACCTTAAAATAGTACAAATTGGTGCAGCCATCCTCACCAGGGCTACAGTGATACTAGTACCTCTGGTGGTGCTGCTTAAGCGACTGTCCTTCTGCCAAAGCCATGTGCTCCACCACTCCTACTGCTTCCACCCTGATGTGATGAAGCTCTCGTGTTCAGACACGAAGATCAACAGTGCATTCGGCCTGACTGCAATCATCTCCACCGCTGGAGTCGACTCCATCTTCATCCTGCTCTCCTACATCCTCATCATCCGCTCGGTTCTCAGCATTGCGTCCCCGGAGGAGAGAAAGAAGGCCTTTGGCACCTGCGTCTCTCATGTCACCGCTGTGGCCATCTTCTACATCCCTTTAATCAGCCTGTCCTTTGTTCACAGATTCGGAAAACAAGCTCCCCCTTTTGTGCCCACCCTGATTGCTAATCTCTACCTCCTCCTTCCACCTGCGATGAATCCCATTGTCTACAGTGTGAAAACAAAGCAGATTCAGAAAGCTGTGCTCAAACTAGTGTGTTCTAAGAGAACTCAGATTTAGCATTTACTATTCCTAGAATGCTCTTCTAAAGTTCTTTTAAAAATGTTCATATATTGTTCGCAAATGTTCACATTTTACTTAATGTCCCCATCTTTCTATGACATTCGCTCTTTTTCTCTTACAGTTTTAGTTTAGATGTTCACTTCTGTTAAATATTTTATTAAATAGCTACAAATGATTACCCCAGCTCATATCTTGAGGATTTTTCTGCTCTATACTCTCTGTCCTGGTTTTTTAGGTTAAGATTACAAATGACCTGTTTCACTGCAACACTATTCTTACTTTAAAATAAAAAAACACCTTTTAGAGTTATCTGGTTATAAAATTGAAGCAGCATACTTAAATTCTAGTTGTTGAAGACTTTCACCGCCTAGATTTAGCTAATTTTTATTTACTTTAAATCCTTTTTTTATTGACCAACTCTGTCTCTTTGCAAAATGATCCATTAACTCTTTTTTCACTCTCTTATTCCTCTGTAACTTTACTTATGCTTGTTCACATCTCTTGGAATCTCCATAATTGTCCCCTCACTACCTTTAAATTCCACCTGCTTTTTAAGGCCCATCTAAATATTACCCATGTTATTTTCTTCATGACCAGTACTCAGATTTTTATTCTTTCTTTTTCATTACATTTTAATAATGTTTTGAATGCATCTTCTTATGGTACATTTGATTATTATGTCTCCTACTGAACATTTCCTAAGGATAAAAAATTTTTTATGTTCTTTGAACTTTTGAAATTACTAGCATAGTACCATTCAAAATAAGAGCTACTCCATGATTTTTCTAAATTTTCCTCAACATAATAGATTTTCACCTTGTCTATTGGAATGAATGCTAAGAAAATCCATTCAATTCTATTGATTGGACTTCTAACTTAATTTTTAAAAATTTCATGTTAACCCAAATTTTTCTTTTTATATAACAAAAATATTGATAATTCTGACTTTTAAAGTAAGTATAAGGCAGCCAAACATCCTAATGTTTTGGTGTCTTAAACTTACCTACTTACCTACATTATAGTCAAAAGCCACAAATAAATTAAACTCTTTCCCAGATTCTGGTTAGATGTGTTTTAAATGGATGGCTTGGCTCTGTCATTCATCCCAAACACGGTGTGAATGTGCTTCCTTCTTTCCAATTCCCTTTCAGGACCTATATCTATGACACGAAAATTCCTTAATTATTTCTAGCAGCTGTTTTCTATGTGCTCACTCTCTCTGTCTTATCCTACTCCATAATCTTCATTGCCATCAAAGTGATCATTATTAACGTAAATTTTAATAGAGAATAGAGTGATAGATACTAGAGGCAGGGAAGGGTGTGAGAGTGGGAAGGAGAAATGAAGAGAGGTTGGTGAATGGGTACAAACTTATAGTTAGAAGAAATAAGTCCTAATATTGGAGGGAAGACTAGGGTGATCAAAGTTAGCAACAATATATTGCATATTTTTTCTTTTGGGGGGGGGACAGAGCCTCAAGCTGTCACTCTGTGTAGAGTGCTGTGGCATCACAGCTCACAGCAACCTCCAACTCCTGGGCTCAAGTGATTCTCCTGCCTCTGCCTCCCAAGTAGCTCGGACTACAGGTGCCCACCCCATGCCTGGCCATTTTTTGGTTGCAGCTGTCGTTGTTTGGTGGGGCTGGGGTAGATTTGAACCTGCCAGTGCAAGTGTATGTGGCTGGCACCTTAGCTGCTTGAGCCACAGGCGCCGAGCCAATATATTGCATATTTTAAGGTAGCTAGAAAAGAGGACATGAAATGTTACCAGATATAGAAAAGATAAACAGTTAAGATGATGGACATTACACATTTGATGCATGTAAAAAACATTTATATGTACCCCATTAGTATGTAAAATATCATATATCAATGAAATAAAAATACTGATTAAACCAATGATGTAGAAACTAAAAATTAACTTTTAATTATGTATGAAATATAGTTATATATTATTATTGGAAAATATGGCATTATAGAAACACTAAAATTCTCTTTCACACTTCTGCATTAAATTTTCCACCAAAAATAGATACTGGGTAAAGATATTTTATTTTGAAGATTATGTCAGAAAGTACAGGTGTCACAATGAGAAAAGGGAGATTTAAGAGGGACAAGATTGTTGCGTGAAGTATGAGAGATGTGGCATCACAGAGTATAAGCATGCATCTGAAATGTCAGAGAAATAAGGGAGACTACAGCTCTCTTAGGCATGTAGCAAAACTTTATTCCACCCAAGCTTATATAGGCAATACTACATGTACACACTATTAATCAATAATCTTATGACACAAACCTCTAGTCAGCTAGCATCTAAATGCCTACTGATTAACCTATAACCATACCCCTAATCTTATCTAAAATTATCTTTATACTAGGCAATTCAAAATAACAAACCACAAAACAAAAGTCTTGGGGAGGAAGCAGATACAATGCTTGACCTTTAACAGACTATCTGGAGGTAGTTATCCATTCCTAGGGAGCAGTCAGGAAATTCCTGAGATATACAGACACCTGCCTGCAAGCTCTACCTCCAATGTAACTAGGTTACTAGCCACTATGGAGTTCTATCTAGGCTTTTTTCTTTCACAGCTCTCCAAGACTTCAGACTTATGCTCACAGAATTAATCTGTATAAAGGCTTTTTGCCTATAAAGATAAATAAAACATGTATTAATGAGTAGGTAATCACTGTGGACATCTGGAATTCAGTCCTGATGAAACCACTTCAATAACTGAAAAACACACATCTCAGGACATTCCCTTTGGAGGACAGAATCAAACATACAATCTATTCACTCTCATGTTCAGGGATAGAAGGATGAATGCTGGGGATATTACTCCCTTAAATAAATTGTAAACAGCTGATAACATGATATATTCCTCTAAAACCAGAGAAAATTCATAGGCAGAAAAGTGAAAACTAGATGGTAAAGATTGAAAGCCATCAACATAATGGGAGAATCTATCTTCCACTGCTCATAGATGAACTGAGAAGGGTGCTAACATAATATAAGGCAGAGAACCTATACCATCTGCCACAATCCACCTCTATGAGCACCCAGATTCCTTTGTGCTCATTTTGATTTTTAGCTGGCACTAATGCTTCTGATTACTAGCTGGCTACTATCTATAAGAACTATTCAATAACCAAGGGTTAGTGAAGGAACAACAGTCCCATCAGCTGAGGATGGTTTTGAGGCTGTAACTAATTTTCATTATCACATTTATCCATCATTTTTTCCCCTAAATTTCCTTCCCTCTCAACAGTTTCCAATGATTTAGGTTTCTGCCCATTGAAGTGATCTAGTCCTTTTCCCTTGAAAAATGTAAGTTCCTGGTTACATTTCCCTACATCATAACTTCTACAATTGCTCTTTTTTTCCTTTTGTTTTACAAGCTTCACTGGGGTATAACTGATATACCAAAAACTTTACAAACTTAATGTATACAATTTGATGAGATTGGATATGTGCATAGACCTCTGAAATCATCAAAACACTGAAGATGGTGAACATATTCTTCACCTCCAAAAGTTTCATACTACCCCTCTGGATTTGTTTGTTTTGTTTCTGCTTTTGTAGAAGGAACATGTAACATAAAACTCACCATCTTAATAAGTTCTTTAAGTGCATAATACAAAATTATTAATTATAGGCACTATGGTTTATAGCAGATTTCTAGATATTTTTCAACTTCTATAACCTCTCCAAATTTCCCTTTTACTCTTATTACCAGTCATTAGGCATTAAGATTTACCCCAGTGAATCTTCCAAATCTCAGATGTAATCTTCCGTATTCCCATTGTGTAGTAACAATCCTAGCTCCTTGTGGTAATGAGTCAATTTTTTTGACTAGTACACTATTTTTTGTCCTTTCCTACTATTTAGCTGGTGTGAGTATAAGTGACCAGACAGCTTTAGGTGCATTAGAACATTTACAATGTTACATTTAGGTGCATAGAACAGTAAAAGCAAACACAGATTCCCCAAGTAAGCCATCAAACTGATGGTGACAAAAGCCAATTGTATTTCCAAACCTGGGTTTCCAGACCTACTGACAGAGCATCGCAAAAAAGCTTTTGAGTCAGTGTACAAGGTACAGGCCAGTGCCTGAATATCATCACCAAGATTATACCTCAGCTCAGCCTTTAAAAGATCATACTGATGTTTTATCAATCCAACAGTTTCCTGTTGATGCATTATATGGAAAGAATAATGGATCTTATGGTTATGTGCCCATTTTGACACCACAAAATATGTCCCTCAGAGAGTGGTGCTAAAAAAGGCCCTATGTTCTGAGGCAGGAGACTTATATCCAGAAAAAGGGACAAGACTAGTAAGGATCATTGCTACCCCTAAAGTGGAAGAGGTCTTATGCAGTCCATTTGCCAACAACTTTCTAGTTTCTCTCTTTTTATGTGTCCCCACATATGCAGGACATTATATCGACTTCTGCTGCGAGCAGGTACACATTGGCAGCTGCAGTATCTAAATTAGCACTGATGAGAAGAAAATGTTGTTTGGCTCATGCATTGTTATACACAACACTGTGGTCACTTTGATAAAAAGTTCAATGGTATGAGCACTGGGAAAATCAAAGATATAGACCGACTGATCTCCTTTGGATATCATCCTGGTTCCCTAGTTATCTGTGGCAAATGGTCTCTAGGGAACATTTATAGGAACTAACACTGGCCTGTCACTTTGTGCCCAGACTCACAGGCCTTCCTCCATGCTACTTTTCTTGGTCCCATTATCTTCACTCTTTTACTCCAGCTATTTTATGCCCTTGATTCACCAAAACATATTTCTCCACTTCCCAAGAATCTTTGCATATCTTATACAACTTATCCTTTCAAAAAATGAGATAATCAAATGAACTGAGAAAGTCATGAGTTAGCAAAAGTTCAGTTTGTTTTCATTTAACTTTTTTGTGTAGCCTTTTCAGTACTTTCAAATAATAAACTACATTAACTATTCAGTTGGTACAAATTCATAATGAATAGTCTCTTTGCTGTCAAAAAAGGTTAGCAACTTAATTTTGACTCTTGATTTAGACTGACAGAACATTTTAAGTTGTGAGAAATGGCTGGGTTCCATTATGCATGTTGACACTTTGTTTCAAGGTTGTATTGGTATACCCAGGGTTCATCACCAGTGATAACATGGCCCAAAGCATCATCTTGCTGCTTCAAAAGTTCTTTGTAAACTTCAGCTCTCCTTTGCTTTTGTTCATCAGTGAGCTTCCTTAGGACCATTTTTGCACACAACTTTCTTATGCCAAGATTTTCAGTTAATATTTTCCTAACTGTGGGTTTCTCTGTGGATGTTTACTTAGTCTGCTATACTTCTCACAGCTGACTATTTTGACACACAATTTGACAAATTCTTGCTATGTTTCATCACTTCCTCTCTTTACTGGCCACTCTGACCTCTCTTAGACAGTAATGCTTTCTCTCTCCTCAGGAGAAAACAAACAAAAAACAAAAACATTTTATCCATTCGTACACTGCTATTTACTACGTGGCATTATCCCTATAAATTTGGATTAACATGTCCCTGATTTTACTTCCACCATTGCCAAGTTTAACAAAAATATAATGTTTGTCTGTGGCCCTAATTCAAGTTCCAAAACTTGACATAGCAAAATAATACAGAAAAGTAATAATGAACACCACACAGCAAACACAGCTGTGAGACACTAATATACCAAGAATATGAACCTTATCAAACAGTTTGTACAGTGCTGCCAATGTAAGTAAATGCTGGCAAGTTCATGAACTTAATTGTTAGACTTCCTATAATAGATGAACAAAAATGTATTAATAAAAATAAAGGAATTTAGGAAGGAGGCAAGATGGCAAACTGGAGCCAAGTTTACACAGACGCTCCCATCCAGAAGGAGAGTTAAAGGACAGAAGTTTAGCAAGTAAGCTGACGTATTGGAGCTGAGCCAAGAGAGAAGACTGAAAAGCACACATCACTCCTGCTGAGGTGAGCTGCAACCCCAAGGAAACAAACAATAGGTACAAAACCCATTGCCAAGCAGACAGGAGTTCCCCCCACACTGAGAATGGCTCACAGGATAGTTTCTACAAACAAGCAAGCAGAGTTCAACTCTCCTCTTATTTTATCTCATGGGAGAGGCCCTCTTAAAATCAGAACTCCTTCCCCAGAGAGGACCCACTAGTGTGCCATGGCACTCTCCTGCCAGGCATAGAAATGAACATATACAGTAATGTCTCAGGATATAAAATCAATGTCCACAAGTCAGTTGCCTTTGTATATGCCAAAACCAGTCAAGATGAGAGGCTAATTAAGGACACAACTGCCTTCACCATAGCTTCAAAGAAAATGAAATACCTAGGAATATACCTAACAATGGAGGTGAAGGACCTCTATAAATAAAATTATGAAATCCTAAGAAAGAAAATAGCAGAGGATATTAACAAATGGAAGAACATACCATTATTATGGCTGAGAAGAATGAACATTGTTAAAATGTCTATACATCCCAAAGCAATTCTATCTATTCAATGCCAGCCTTATTAAAATACCAACATCATACTTTCAAGATTTGGAAAAAATTATTCTGCATTTTGTATGGAACCAGAAAAAAACCCATATAGCTAAGGCAGTTCTTAGTAATAAATACAAATCTGAGGGCATCAGCATACCAGATTTTAGGCTATACTACAAAACCATAGTAGTCAAGACAGCATGGTACTGGCACAAAAATAGAGACATAGACATTTGGAATGAAATAGAAAACTAGGAAATGGAACTAACATCTTACAACCATCTAATCTTCGGTAAACCAAACAAGAACATACATGAGGGGAAAGAATCCCTATTCAACAAATGGTGCTGGGAGAACTAGATATCCACATGTAAAAGACTGAAACTGGACCCACACTTTTCTCCACTCACAAAAATTGATTCAAGATGGATAAAGGACTTAAATTTAAGGCATGAAACAATAAAAATCCTCAAAGAAAGCATAGGAAAAACATTGGAAGATATCAGCCTGGGGAAAGACTTCATGAAGATGACTGCTGTGGCAATTGCAACAACAACAAAAATAAACAAATGGGACTTAATGAAACTGAAAAGCTTCTGTACACCTAAGGAGACAACAACCAAAGCAAATAGACAACCTACGCAATGGGAAAAGATATTTGCATATTTCAGATCAGACAAATGCTTGATAACTAGAATCTATAGAGAACTCAAATTAATCCATATGAAAAAAGCCAACAATCCCATATATCAATGAAGAAGAAATGTGAATAGAACCTTCTCTAAAGAAGACAGATGAATGGCTAATAATCATGAAAAAATGCTCATCATTCCTAATTATTAAAGAAATGCAAATCAAAACCACCCTGAGATACCATCTAACCCCAGCCTACATCACAAAATCTCAAAACTGCAATTGCTAGCATGCATGTGGAGAGAAGGGAATACTTTTACACTGCTAGTGGGACTGAAAACTAATAAAACCTTTTTGGAAGGAAGTATGGAGACCCCTCAATGAATTCAAGCTAGACCTCCCATTTGATCCTGCAATCCAATTACTGGGCATCTACCCAGAAAGGAAAAAATCCTTTTATCATAAGGACATTTGCACTAGACTGTTTATTGCAGCTCAATTTACAATCACCAAAATGTGGAAACAGCCTAAATGCTCACCAACCCAGGAATGGATTAACAAGCCATGACCTATGTATACCTTGGAATACTATTCAGCCATTCAAAATGGAGACTTTACATCCTTTGCATTGACCTAGATGAAAGTGGAACATATTATTCTTGGTCGAGCATCACAAGAATGGAGAAGCAGGAATCCTATGTACTCAATTTTGATATGAAGACAAGTAATGACATGGTGGGGGTGGGGGGAGGGAAGAGCAGAGAGAGAGAAAGAAGGAGGGAGTGGTGGGGAAAGGAAGAGCAGAGAGAGGGAAAGAGGGAGGGAGTGGGGTCTTGGTGTGTGCCACACCTTTGGGGGGCAAGACATGATTGTAAGAGGGACTTTACCTAACAAATGCAATCAGTGTAACCTGGTTTCTTGTACCCTCAATGAATCTCCAACAATTAAAAAAAATAGAATTGATAAGCTAGATACCAAAAATTTTTTGCAACAAACATTTGATACAGAACTTTTACACAAAATACACAAAGAACTCTCAAAGAACTAAATTAGATCAAAATGACATACATGTTAGAATGTCTAAAAGAAAAGTCATCAGCATCACCAAATTCTGGTAAAGATATGAAGCAACAGAAACTCTTGTTGACAGTAGAACACAAATTGGTATGATTACTATAGACACTAAACATACTTATACCAAATCCAGCAATAGTGCTCCTTGGTATTTGCCACATGATTCCAAAACTTACCACACTAAAGCCTGCCTACTGGTGTTTACAGCAGCTTTATTCATAATCACCAAAATGCAGAAACCAAGATCACATCTGTGTAAATCTATCAAAATAAAAGTTTAAGGGCGTGGAGAAAGGGAATCTATGTGCTACTGGGAGGAATGTAAATTGGTATGGTCATTATGGAAGATGGTACAGAGATTTAATAGAATACATGACCTAAGAATGCCTCTAATTCAGTATTTGGCATGAAATCATGCTAAAGGGCATGAAAGCAGCACCTGGCAGAAACAGGACTTCTCTATTCACTGCAGCATTATTTACAAGAGCCAAGGCATGGACACAACCTAAGTGTGTACTGGCAGATAAATAAAGTTGTGGCATATTAGATGCTGCCATTTATGACAACACAAGTGAACTTGGAGGATGCTGTACTAAGTAAAATAAGCTGGACACAAAAGGATGAATAACTTAATAACCTCACTTATAAGTGTAGAATATAAATGTCAAAGACACAGATGTGGAAAGAACTGTGGTTGCCAGGGGCAGTGAGGGAGAGGAAGCCAGGAGATGAGAGTTAAGGATTTGCAGTTATATATGAGATCTCTATACTTATCTTTTATAACACATAAGGACTATCAGTATATAAGGTTTTTTCAATGGATTCAGGGGTATGAATTTTCTAAGTAGATCCCCAAAGGATGAAACAATGTATTGTTTGTAGTAGTAATTGCATTGTGTATGTCAAAATGTGTTTTACAACTTAAGTATAAAAAGAATCTCCTGCTCAAGTAGTAAAATTTTATGTTTACACTGGATTTAAGTGGGGGGAGGGGTCAAGGAAAGGAATGTAGATGAAAATGAGATTGAGACTGAGGAAGTCCAGAAGTCAAGTAGTTAGGGAGTTGAATGGCTGGTTCATATAATCAATCTCCACTGATGCTAGAAATTGGGATGAAGTGGAAGATTTAACCAAGTCAAAATCCTCAGTGAGTGGCTTTCTTCCACAAGGTTCAGTAGGCCAGGAAGAAAAAATAGTGATGTGTTTATAGTTTATACCACATGGTCATGAGTTTGACAAAGGTGCAGTAAGACCCTGGAAATAGTAATGGGTAATCCAAAACTTTGCGTTGAGGTGCACATGATATGAAATGATCAAACACTAGGACTGAGTGCTAAGGATGAGTAGTGTCCTTGATAAAGGCTCTTCCAAGTCATTAGTTAATGAGTTTAATTTGAACATCTGACAATTTAGAAGTATTTATACAAGAGTTCCAAAAACTTGGTGTCACAAACCTCAGGTATATGAACCCCAAACTATGATTTTAACCAGTGAAAATAGTTTTAGCCAGAACTACTTAGCCTCTCTGTGCCTCTGTTCTGATCTGAATAGTATAGGTAATAGAAGTCCATGTTTTAGAGTTGTTTCTGCAATAAAGAATGAAGAGTTGGGGTGATGGTAGCCAGAGGAACTAAAGTATAGCAGCCTAAAGTAGAAAGGGTAGCAAGTATATGATGAGTTCTTGGTGATGCAGGGATAGAGATTTCGCTTAATAACTAAGCCTTAAAGGATTTAAAAATACTGCTCAGAGCAATACAACCCAATACTTGTGAAGTTGTTCTGACATAGGAATCAACTAAGATACCCAAGTGGTTTCTAGCCCAGTCTGAGTACCTACGAGGACTCAACTAGCTATGTATCCAACAGTTGCCTCAAGCTCTAATAAGGTCTATTTTGTGTGCTTCCCAGCACATGGGTAATCAATGACCCTGTCTAGGGATGGATACAGGTAGTAGGAAGCTGTGGGATGGATGAGTTCAGCGCCAGAGACAAAGTTTATGGGTGGGACACCATTCAACTAATTTTTCTATTTTTTTGTAGAGGTGGGGTCTCACTTTTGCTTAGGCTGGTCTCAAACTTCCGAGCACAAGCGATTCTCCTGCCACCCTGGCCTGCTAGAGTGCTAGGATCACATGTGTGAGCCACTATGTCTGGCCATTTTACCTATTTCAGCATATATCAGTATTCCTGTTTATGGATGAAGAAATTGTCAAGATTGCATTTAGGGGTCAGAGCGCCCTCTCCTGGACAACATTAGAATGGGGCCCAACAAGGTTTGCTTCTGACTCAGATGAGTTTCCAAGGCAGAATACCCATCTCATCTGCTTGACTTAACAGATTTGAGATCTTAACAAACTTAATGGTATACTATGGATATGACAGATTTATCTACATAAATTACAAATGTTGTGTTAGGGCCGCACCTGTGGCTCAGTGAGTAGGGCACGGGCCCCATATACCAAGGGTGGCAGGTTCAAACCACCCCCCACCACAAAAAAAACCACAACAACAACAAAAAAAAATAGTCAGCATTGTGGTGGGCACCTGTAGTCCCAGCTACACTGGAGGCTGAGGCAAAAGAATCGCCTAAGCCCAGGAGTTGAGGTTGCTGTAAGCTGTGACACCACAGCACTCTACGGAGGGCGACATAGTGAGATTCTGTCTTTAAAAAAAAAAAAAGTTGTGTTACTACATCAAGTTAAGGAGTGAGGGCCATATTATAGCCTTAAAACAGGATTCAACAAGTTGATTCGCTGGAGTTTTAAACATGCAAGGAGTTTATATACCAAGCCTATCTACTAAAGTTTATTCAAAAAACAGTTTATCCATTGAAGGTGGTAAATACTAAACCAAATTTCAAAAACTTATAGATTCCATATATCGAGTGACACTCCTAGTTTAGTTAGCATGCACACAGGCACAGGGAAACTGTGTACATTTTGGCAACTACCAGAAATTTTATACAGAGAATAAAGTTTAAGGTTGAGAAACAGGTTGCAGTTTCTAGTGGTTCCAAGCTTCTGAGGTTCTACAGAAGAAGGGTGCTCTGAGAAAAGAAAGAAAAAAGGATCCTTCCCACAGTGATTCTACTGTTAGCCCCCTCTGTGACCATATGAGCCTCTGGTCTGAAGGAGAAAGTTAGGTTGTATCTCCCAGGCTTATCAGACCCTTTCCTGAAGGCACAGAAACAGTAATGATGCTTTTAAACCACTTGTCATGTTTGTCTTACTAGCTTCTTTACGTAGAGCATACATAAGGAGATAGTATTATTCCCATAACTACTCAAGGAGATAGTATCATTCCCAATTTATACCTAAAAAAAAAGGGGGTAATGTGACATGAGATCACATGGTGTGAAGCTCCAAAGGCTGTGGTTTCACAGCCAGCCCAGTTGCGAAGACTATGCCTTGTCACTTCTTATAGTGTGATGCCCTAACAATCCATCGCATACCGTTAGAATACTTTGAAATAAATAGATTCCTCAGTTTGGTTTCTCTCCTTTTCTAAGGACAGATGCTAATTTGGGATGGTTGGGCTCAGAAAAAATGTAAAGGTCATGCATCCTTCTCCCAAAAGTCCAGACTCCCTCCCACTTGAGGCAAGCCACAGTAGGGATAATCTCCACTAGTTTTGAGGAGGGAGTTGCCATTGTGTTGTCTTAAATTTGATTCAGGACTCTACCATCACCCCCCAACCCCAAATACTAGCAAGAGAGAACATTTTAGAGAGTAATAGCCGGGCTGAATTTTAATCCCCTATCTCTGAGTCCCAGGGGACTCCTCATCCCTACCCTTAGAGGCTTTTCTGATTTCTATTTGGTGTTTTCAGAATAGCTACAGACACCAGGGAGGTCAGATATACAAGGAGCAAGAGCAGGATTTAGGGGGAAGAACCAAACTTACTTGAGTCATCCCTTGGGTCTTAGGCCAACTCTGACATACCAGGGACATGCTGTGCTTAAATTTAGGCTCTGTGCTCCTCCTCTGGGACAAGGCCTGCTATTATCTTTCTATATTGAGAAAAGTGGGAATTCATAGTCCAGGTGGAATTCTCTGTACCCTGAGAAGAATGCTTATAAATACAAGCCCTCTGAGGCATTTGTAGAGCCCCAGGCTCTTGCTCTAACATGACCCAGTCCAGGTAAGACATTTTATAAAAAGGAACCTAGAAAATCATGGTCAGGGGAAAGAGTCCACAGCTGAGAATTAGCAGATGTTGGGAAGCTAAGTTTTAATCCTACATAAGTTGAAGACTCAAAGGGAAGAGTCTGTCTTAGAAGGGGAATTAGAAATGGTAGAGTCCACACAGAGCCACATAATGAGGCTGAAGAAGCCTCTATTTCACTAACACCAACCTAAGACTTATAAAACCTTCCCAGGTTCTTTAAACAGGAACACATGTTACTCTCATTGAGCAGAGCCGGGTTCTATGCTAGCACAGGACTTCTGGTAGAGAACAAGACAAGTGTTATCATTACCCTTTTGGAACCTCCATGTTGTTTGGGGAAATGCCCCAGCAAGCTATTCAGAGAGCTGTTTGTACAGTACAAAAGTAGGATATTGAACTAAGTCAATGTAGGCTGTTCCCCAAGGTGATTATATTTGAGCTGTGAAAAGGTCAATGTAAGGACTTGCTAGGTGAGGGAGAGAGGAAGAACATTTCAATACCAGGGAAGAACACAGGAAATTTTCAGAAGCAATGGAACATGATATAGTTAGTAAATGAACATTCACCCTTATTGGAAGGCTGTAAGCAGGGTGAGGCATGGGAAAATCCATGGTTTGTTATGGTGAATGCATTCGGGTAGTCACTCATGGCAGGTTGTCCTGCAACGAATGCTTAATGCTCATACCAACCCTGCACAAGAGCAACAGCAGCCTCCCACTGTATTTAAGGCATGAGGGCTGCTTCTCACTAAGGCAAGAATAAGGAGTTATTCCTGGCGTTAGGATTTGAGGGGACAGACAGGGTTCAGCATAGCCAATCCCAAGGTTCACCGCACTATACCCCCTACTTCCATTGAGCAGCTGAAGTGCTTCCCTTCAGTCAAGGGCAACTCTAATTTTCATGATGTGTTCCTAGAGATAAGGAAATGGAGAGAACATCCAGTAACATCTCTATGTTGTTGGGTATGGGGAAGGAAAGTGAAAAGAAAGGTTAGTTCATCTTCTCCAGAGTTTCAGGTCAGTGCAGAGGACATTTGACTTGGCCCTAACAGGTCTGATGGGGCAGAGGCCTGTTGGCTTTCAGGAGAAGTTATTTCCCTTCATGTTCATGGTTTACCAGGTATACATTCAGCCTTCTTTGTGATTTTGGCCTTTGAGATCCTGTGACACAATCTTTGCACAAACATATGCCCAGGCAGTAGTGCTGGAAACAGTGTTGGAAGACAATGAAGAAGCTGTTTCAGCACCTATCACAGAAGGATTAACAGCTGTATGAAGGATTCATGGCAATACATTCTCTTGGCAAGTGCTGATAATATCTTCCTTCAAGATTCTTCCTTTTCTGGAGTAAAGCAAAACTTACTTTCCATATTACAACTTTGCTTAGTATGTATAATATGAGTATGTGTAACATTTGATTAGACATAGAAGTGAAATAGTTAAGTCCTTTTTTATAAGTCTAAGCATCAGGGAAAAAGTTATCTTGATTGCTGTGTGATCGTAGCTTGTTCATCCTTAGAATTAGTTCTGTGACTTGTCAGTTTTCAGATTCTGTGTCTTGAAGCAGGCGACTTGACAAGAGACAACACTGGGTAAAGGAGGTATACTGGTGGCATCTGGTATGGCATATCCATGATGCAAATGGCATAGATAAAGAGGCAAATGGAAGGACCACTCACTACAGAGGCATGGCAGGTTTGAGGAAACACCAGGACCAGCAGTAAGCAGTGCTGCTTGGCTTGGACCTAACCAGGTAAGGGAGTACATGGCCAGTAGGAAGGAGGGGTGCTTGAGGAGCGGGGACCTATGACAGATGACCTGGAGCACTGCCCAAAATGCTTTCCAGCAAGGGAGTAAGTCTGATCTCTAGTCTTACCCTCTTACCTGTTGCTGGTGCCTCACATTGGCTGAGCCCACCTAGAAACTAGAGGACAAAGGAATCTGATATATCCCATGAATGAAGCAGTGTCCAGAGACAAAACCAGCATATAGAGTAAGGATGCCAAGTCCAGGGTCCCCCCAACTAAGCCCCTGACCCACCTACCCAGTCACTTCATAGACTGATTCCTACACACTTTCATTTCCAGCCCCAGCGACTCATCCTTCTCTTCCCTTATTACAGCTACTGCTGACACTATGCCCATTTGTAGGAATCTGTGAGAATCTTAAGATGAGCCCAGGTTATGGAGAGATGTTCCAGGGGATAAAGTCAACTGGATTCCACAGTGGTCATCCTACCTCCATGGCTCCTTGAGGACAAACTTCAGAGGACTTTGGAATGTCTATTGGATATGTTTATGGTTTTGTACATTAATCTCAATAAGAACTAAAGTTTAATGTTGTTGTGTGTCAGATGTTGTCTTCTCATTTAGTCATGAAAACTTCTGGGTCACAATTTAAGGTTAGTTGTGGAGTGAGGTTAGGGGCATTTCCTCTAATGGTATAAAGAGGTTTACCTTAGATTCCACTGTCAAGATCTGAAGTCATATCTAGAAAGGTTTCCAAGCCCAGACTACTGTTGTCAACTTAAGTAGGCTCTAACTATAGAGGAGCAAGCTTCTTAAATGCCAATTTCCTTCATATTCCTCTAACATATATGAGAGTACATTATGTTATGATCTAAAAACAGAAAACACTTTTCATGCTTTTTGGTCTAAATTGACATCTGTTTTAGTAATTTGCTCTAATCCAAGTAAGGGCATTTCTCTAGCCAAGTACTCATTTCCTAGGCTTCATGGAGATCAATATTCTCTGCAATATGTGTATTTTTCTTCTTGGTAATAACTTTCTGTTCTGGGATCTTATCTTTATATTTGGGCTCTCTGAAGGGAGGAAGCCCTTGCCAGGTTTTGCCTTTGAATAGATATATACGCCAACTGAGTTTCAGCCTTGTTTGTGTCTTCTCCATGTTGCCTCACTGCCTTCTGACCTTAGCCTACTGATTAGATGCTTCAGCTCACCCAGTAGATAACGCTGGTCAGAAGCCTAAGTTTTGATTTACCAGAGAGTTAAGGTAGTCTCAAGAGTCTCTGACCTTGTGTCTCAGCTCCAGTGTGTCCTTTAAGGTGCTCTTTAAAGCCTTTTGGTAGGACTGAGAGCCACTTCATAGCTTACCTGCTGAGGTAGGTGACCAAGTGCCCATCTGCTTTAGGTCAAGTGATGTTGTTGCATCACTTGAGGGTTATACTGTAAAAACATACTTTTTAAATGTGTATTTTAGTTTGTGCTTGGTAAACCTGTGGACTTAGTATGACATGACACTATGACATTCTACACTTCTAAGAATGACTTACTGTACAGTATTGTGTCTAGTCAGAGGTCCTATAATAAAGAATAGGGTCAAAGAATTAACTATTATCTTTCATTCCCAGGAAAAATGTTCTGTTGAATTTGTGGGCGCTTATCTTTCATTCCCAGGAAAAATGTTCTGTTGAATTTGTGGGCGCCAGTGAGAAGGTCCAGGTACAAATGGCTGTGCTAACTTTTCATAATGTCTGCTCAGTACCCAGCTCCTTCCGGCTCACTGGCATCCCAGGACTGGAATCCCTGCATATGTGGCTCTCCATCCCCTTTGGCTCCATGTACTTGGTGGCTGTGGTGGGGAATGTGACCATCCTGGCAGTGATAAGGGTAGAGCGTAGCCTGCACCAGCCCATGTACTTTTTCCTGTGCATGTTGGCTGTCATTGATCTTGTTCTCTCTACTTCAACTATGCCCAAACTTCTGGGAATCTTCTGGTTTGGTGCTGGTGACATTAGCCTTGATGCTTGTATGAGCCAAATGTTCCTTATTCACTGCTTTGCCACTGTTGAATCAGGCATCTTCCTTGCCATGGCTTTTGATCGCTACGTGGCTATCTGCAACCCACTACATCATACCACAGTGCTCAACCACATGGCAGTGGGTCGGATGGGGCTGGCTGCCCTCCTGCGGGGCATTCTCTACATTGGCCCCCTGCCTCTGATGATCCGCCTGCGGCTTCCTCTTTATAAAACGCACATTATCTCCCACTCTTACTGTGAGCACATGGCTGTAATCTCCCTGACGTGTGGTGACAGCAGAGTCAACAACATCTATGGGTTGAGCATTGGCTTTCTGGTGCTGATCCTGGACTCTGTGGCTATTGCTGCTTCCTACGTGATGATTTTCAGGGCTGTGATGGGGCTGACCACTCCTGAGGCCAGGCTTAAAACCCTGGGAACATGTGGTTCTCACATCTGTGCCATCCTCATCTTCTATGTTCCCATTGCTGTTTCTTCTCTCATTCACCGGTTTGGTCACCATGTGCCTCCTCCAGTCCACACTCTGCTGGCCAACTTCTATCTCCTCATTCCTCCAATCCTCAATCCCATTGTCTATGCCATCCGCACTAAGCAGATCCGAGAAAGGCTTCTCCAAATCCTGAAGAGAGAAGCTAAGATTAGTTGATTGTTATTTCCTTCTTCTGTCTAAAGGTAGCTCATGGAAAAGATGTTTAAATATTGTGGGCTGCTTCCCAGTTGGGAACTTGGAGTCTGAAGTTGGCTCTTCTGGTCTCCAAGTTTTACAGTTCTAAATACTAAGAAATAACATACAACAAATTCTAAAAGAGACACCTAGTTTATGACTAAAGAATATTTGAGGTGCAACCAATGACAAGTAACTAATGGTTGTTCAGCATGTATCATGTAATTCTTAAATATCTGGACTTACGATGTAGGTATTATTGTTCACATTTTACATGAGAAACTATGACAGGACGCTCTTTGTATTTACTTAAACTTCAACTAAAGCATTGAACTAGGCAGCTTATCAAATGTTGTGGTATTGTGTACTAATGCTTTCTATTCTGTTTTCTATACATCGTTTAAATAAAGTAAATCCTAAAAGTCACTTCAGGTCACCCTAGCAAGAAATTTCCTGAGTTAAGCCTTTAGCAGTTGAGAAACTGCTAATGCTACTTGTAGCTAATAAAATGTTATGTCCTAGAAGATTGATCACTAAGCCCAGCAAGTACGGAAATACCACCAATGAAAGAATGTGGTCTAAGGGGAAAAAGATAAACTATTAACTTAGTGAGAGAAACAGACAAAAATGACCATTTCTCAGCACTCTCCTTGTGTTTTTTATAGGCCTGAAGTGGGTCAGGATTCTGGAGGGGAAACCATCCTTTTCCTACAGAAAGCTTCCCTGGTACACCTTGATCCATTTGGAGAATTTCTGCTCTTAGTTCACTGTGTCCTTAAAAACAGATCAGCACAAGATAGAGTTCTATAGAGAATGACTTTACCCTCCAGATTAAGTGTTAGCTTAACGTCTAGGAAGTAGTTAATATGTATAGAGTACTTATTCAGACTTACTGAAAATTCTTACATTTTAAGAGTTACATCCATTTTTCAGATGAAGAAATCAACGTTCCCAGAAGTAATAAACTGAGTGACTTTGGCTAATCCTGCTAATAGGTGTTAAAACCATGAAAAAAGCTGGGTTTGTGAATTTTCATTAAAAAAAAAAAAGAACACTATAGGGTGGTGCCTGTGGCTCAAAGGAGTAGGGCACCAGCCCCAGATGCCATAGGTAACGAGTTCAAACACAGCCCTGGCCAAAAACTGCAACAAACAAACAAACAAACAAACAAACAAACAAAAAAACCACTATAGCTCCTAGCCTCTCTGATCCTTATTTTCCTTAACTGTGAAAAGGAACTAAAAAGCCTCCAAGCTCTGAACTGTTATGCACTTAACTTTCCCAACACAGTAGATAGCTGTACTCCATTATTCTGAAAATTGGGAGCATATAGCTCAAGAAAGACTCCTTTATAGTGCTCCTTACTGAAGGACAAAAGGTAAACCTGGATTAAGTTTACTTCATAGGGCTATGGAGTTAATGATCAGACCAAAAGTCAGGGAAGTTTGACTATACCAGGCTTAAAGTACACAAACTATCACTGAGCGTGATAGAAATGGAAGTAGTCAAGTGCAAAAGACAGCACTACATGGCAGAAACTGACTTCTAGTTTTGCTTCAGCTAATCTTATAAATTGTGCTACTGGGATATCTAGAATATGTAGTAATTTAAGATTCCAATTACATATGTGTTTCTTTTTCATACCATCTCTAACTTCCATCCCATCAGTCCATGAGTACTTTTCCTTAGCTTTGAGCTTGGAGTGTTCTCCTTATGAATGGAAAAAAAAGCAAACTAAGTTTTCCATTTACCCATCTCCGTTGTGGCTGGGAACCAGAGGAAGAGGATTGGTGTCAGTATTAAGTATATACTCACTGGTGCTCAGAGCACACCTGTGGAACAGGTATGAGGGGGCAAGGCCTGAGAACCCAAGATTGTCTCTAGAGTAACTTGAGGTATTATCACATTAGCTAGGTTTCTGTATCTGAGATGTCTAATGAATAAGCCCTGTTTTCATACTCCAAAGATTGTGTAGTGTGGTTAGGCAGGTTATGAAACACTGTATTCCCTCAGTTCCCATTTTTGTGAGTTGATGTAGACATTGTGAGACCAGGATGCAGCCAAGAGGCATTAAATTGGTCATCCAAGGATAAAAGGTAAAGAAACTTACAAAACATACAAGCAGCCATGAATATGGTTTGGGCAACCTTTAAGAAAAGGTGATTGAGACTTTAGAAGGTGGTTAAAGCTTTTACCAAGTCCCTGTGGATGTCATAGTTCCCAGAAACTGTTCCTATTTAATGACCCAGTGTGATAGGGAGATAGAATAGGCCCAGTTGAGGCAACATTCCTGACAGGGAGTATGGGTCCAGGATACCCATTGGTGATGCTGAAATGTTTAGAAATTCAAAGCCCTAGGCACTTTCCCCCTTATCCTTAGTCCTTACTGAGGTCAGACTGGCATTTCCATTAGCTCTCAGCCTCTTATTTTCCACTTGCAAGCATATTCCAGTGGTCATCTCACATGCTGAATCCCATCTTGGTGTCTAATTCTTGAGGGAACCCACAGTAGTCAGAACACAGACATAAGATGAGTATCTGGAACCAGTTCATTGCCTGGATGAAAAAGATTTTTGTCCTAATTAGGATCTAATACTATAGTTGGATTTTGAAGGTTCTTATTTAGGGAGGTCTAAATGTTAGGGCTAGTTGAAAAAAATTCAACCAGGGGCACTTTCTTGGGACACAAGATTATCCCAGCAAGGACCCTAGGAAGTAAAACTCACTGCTAGAGTTGCTCCTGTAAGCCAGAAAAAGTGATGGTTTAAGTTGCACTGAAAGGAATTAAACTGTAGGTGAAATGCATATATGTCTTTGCCTCTGCTGTTTCTGAGAGTGAGTATGTACAAATCTTGCCTGGCACAATTCAGGAGAGACTGAGGCAGAACTCCATATGGCTTGGCACCAAGGAGGTAAAATTCTGTGCCCAAGCCAGGGGGCTGGAACATGCAGGCACGTCGCTGGCATGTCTCCAGGATCTCCAAATTGTGATTTTGCAAGGTTAAGATACTGCCTCCAAATGGCTTGAGGCTGAGAACAGTCAGCCTTTTTTCCCCTTAGCAGTTTCCGTATCTATCAAAAAGTGGGCTAGGGAGTTAATAGTCTGCTTCTTCATAGCTACTATTTTGAGTAGATAACTTAGAAGAATGTGTCTCAGTAAAAAAGTTAGTCTGGTTTTTACAATATGTTGGTGAGGTAATGGTATGAATATTCATTAACAACATGTTCATGTTGCACCAGCTATTTAAGCTGGGAAAAAATAAAGATTTTTGCTATCTGCCATAGAGCGGTAGTCTCCTTTATGCCATAATCATTCCGATGCAAAATCTACACCTACACCTCTGTCACTGGCCACTCATAAGAAACTTTCACACAACATTAAAGGAAGTAATAAAGAGGGAAGGAAACATAGTAGATATGTTATATAAAGATAGAAGACCCAGAGGATTCTGTTTAATGAGAGGACCTAGGAGATAGCATTCACCAAGGCTATCAAGTGATTGGGTGACATGGATCACAACACTACTAAATAGTTTGATGGTGGCTTTCTCCATCAAAGTGGAGCTCAGACATGGGCTCAGACATTGGACCATAATATAGGTCAAGTGCCAGCACTTAACCCTTGGAAGTCAGTAAGTGCAGCCTTTTATAAGAGCTGGCAAGGGCAGAGGGGATGCTAAGAGGACTCAACTCATAAGGAGTTGTGGAGATGGCTAATAAAGTATCACTTCTCAAGGGCTGAGATAGGCAGCCAGCAAAGCTCTTATTTGAAATGGGGCAAGAATGGAGAATCATAAGGCTGAAATGGTCACTGATAATTGGGCAAATGATTGACCTTTCCAAACCTATGCCAGTGTGTTTTTTTCTTTTCTTTTCTTTTTTTTTATTAAGTCATTTGTACATAGATCATAAATACATTTATGCCATTATGGGATTCAAAGTGTTGATTATTTGTATAAATTGGAGTGCTTACCTCCTACTAATCAACATAGCCTTCACCTCATTTACCCGATTACAGCATTAAGACATTGTGTTCTACACCTGATAGATTCA
Source organism: Otolemur garnettii (assembly GCF_000181295.1). NCBI lineage: Eukaryota > Metazoa > Chordata > Mammalia > Primates > Galagidae > Otolemur > Otolemur garnettii. The sequence continues at coordinate 31,477,799 of NW_003852396.1, forward strand.
ATTTGTACTTGCAATAATATACTCCATAGGTGTGGTGCCCCGACTAACCCTCCCTCTATCGACCCACCCCTCCTCCTCTTCCTCCTCTTCCCTCCTTCATCCTAGGCTATAGTTGTGTTTCATTTTTCATATTCAAGTGTGAATGATTATAAATTGGTTTCACAGTAGTACTGAGTACACTGGATCTATTTTTCCATTCCTGAGATACTTTACTAAGAAGAATATTTTCCGGCTCCATTCATGTAAACATAAAAGAGGTAAAGTCTCCTTTTTTTTAAAATGCTGCATAGTATTCCATGGTATACATATACCACAATTTATTAATCCATTCATGGGTCAATGGGCACTTGGGCTTCTTCCATGACTTGGTAATTATGAATTGAGCTGCAATGAACAATCTGGTGCAAATATCTTTATTGCCAAGTGATTTTTGATCCTTTGGATGTACACCTAGAAGAAGAATTGCAGGATCAAATGGCAGGTCTACATTTAGATCCCTGAGTATTCTCTAAACTTCCTTCCAAAAGGAATGTACTAGCTTGCATTCCCACCAACAGTGCACAGGTGTTCCCTTTTCTCCACATCCACGCCAACATCTGTAGTTTTGGGATTTTGCGATGTGGGCTACTTTTACTGGAGTTAGATGGTATCTCAGAGTGGTTTTGGTTTGCATTTCTCTGATAATTAATGATGATGAGCATTTTTTCATGTGTATGTAGACCATGTGCCTGTCTTCTTCGGAGAAGCTTATGTTCATTTCTCTCGCCCACAATAAAATGGGCTCACATTTTTTTTTAATTTGTTTTAGTAATAAGTTTGAGGACATGAAAGATCTCTATAAAGAGAACTATGAAACTCTGAGGAAAGAAATAGCCGAAGATGTTAACAAATGGAAAAATATATCATGCTCATGGCTGGGAAGAATCAACATTGTTAAAATGTCCATGCTACCTAAAGCAATCTACAGATTTAATGCAATCTCTAATAAAGCACCTCTGTCATACATTAAAGACCTGGGGCTCGGCGCCTATAGCTCAACCGGCTAAGGTGCCAGCCACGTACACCTAAGGTGGCGGGTTTGAATCCCCAGCCCGGACCCGCCAAACAACA
>NW_003852396.1:31478979-31490710 GCF_000181295.1 Otolemur garnettii
AGGTTGCTGTGAGCTGTAATGCCATGGCACTCAACCCAGGGGGACAGCTTGAGGCTCTGTCTCAAAAAAAAAAAAAAAAAGACCTGGAAAAATTAGTACTTTGTTTTATATGGAAACAGAAAAACCTTTGAATAGCCAAGACATTACTCAGAAATAAAAACAAATTGGGAGGAATCATGCTTCCAGACTTCAGACTATACTATAAATCAATAGTGGTCAAAACAGCATGGTACTGGCACAAAAATAGAGGTAGATGTATGGAACAGAATTTAAGACCAAGAGATGAACCCAGACAGTTATCATCATTTGATTTTTGATAAACCTATTAAAAATATAAATTGGAGGAAAGATTCCCTATTCAACAAACGGTGCTGGGTGAATTGGCTGGTGACCTGTAGAAAACTGAAATTGGACCTACACCTTTCTCCTCTAACAAAAATTGACTCTCACTGGTTAAAGGGCTTAAACTTAAGACATGAAACAATAAAAATTCTCAGAGAGTGCAGGGGAAATGCTTGAAAAAATTGGCCTAGGAGAAAACTTTAGGAGGAGGACATCCGGGCAATTGAAGCAACATCTAAAATACATTACTGGGATCTGATCAAATTAAAAAGCTTCTCCATCGCCAAGAACACCTATGCCAGTGTTTAGAACTCTAAGAGGTACATGGATCCCTAAGTATAAAGGCAATGAAAAACCTTGAGTTGTGTCATAGTATTTATTCTAGTTTGTTCTGAAGGAAACCTATGGCTACTTCTGCCGCAACTGTTCTTTGGGGAAATAACTAGATGCTGAGGATAACTGAATAGTTTGAGGTGGCATTGATACCCAGAAGTTGAGGGCATAACTGTGGTTCCTTTATTTACTATTTGGACTCCAGTATCTAGAGCCCCTACTTGAGAGTCTTAGGAAACTCATGTCCTGGTTCTAGAGACACACACAGTGGCTATTTTTTCAATAACCTAATGTGTAATTAAAGTTACTATACTTTGTTGTTTGCCATACGCACTGCTTATTCTAAAACTGCCCTCCCCACCAGCCTGGTAAATAAAGCATTTATAAGTGTGTGGTAGAGAATTTGGTAGGTGTATTGTTTCCTAATGATAAAAGGATCAGAAAGTTTGTATTTGGGGCATGTTAGCTTTACTGTTATACACAATACAGTTCTAGATGTGGATCGACCATCCCAAAGACAAGTGATCTGTTAAGGTGTCATGTTGATTGTGCAAAGCACCTTTTTTGTCATTTGGCCCAGTGGAGCCCTCAGACCCATATGCTTCAAAGCAACGATTTTCAACTGATGTGCTGTGAGAGGATCTTAGGTGTGCTGAGAAAAATTTTAAAAATTATCTTCAAAAGACATTGGTATGCTGGGCTCTCTAATCTCTTTATTCCAGATTGGCACCCAGCCATCTGTCCCACCTGACAGCACATTGGTATATATTCTTGCTAACTGGAAACACTTCAATTCCCAGATGTTTAAAAAGCATTGTTTTTTGGAGTACATCTTGGCTCCTATGTAAATTAGAAAACTCAACACTAGCCACTTAAGACCTTAAACTGATGTTTTGACTTCCTTAGACAATTTTTGTAATCATCTGGGTAAATGGCCAGAGGTCCCATATGTCCACGTAGTCTATTTCGGACATGACCTCTGTCACCAAAAAATCCATTAAATCTGTAAAGGGAATATCTCCACCTTCTTGCCTAAACTTTTCCCCTGCAGCACCACCTCAAAACCTAAGCCTGAACCTCTTCCACTGTACACTGGGCCACAATGGGCTGAGTTAAAAGGCATGAATCTACTGCCTGTAGTCAACACTGCCAGTGGAGGGTTCGGACCAGCACAAGTTCTATAAGCCCTGTGGACAGCTGGCCCTGAGGCGGCAGAGCCCCAGTGGCCTGGGAGATGTTCAGGGAACGACCTCTAGCTGCTTTCTTACTGAGTCAACGTGTTTTTCCTCTCTTAAAACATGTTTTTCTATTTCTTAGATGTTTTGCCAGAAGTCATGTATCTTTACCCAGTTAATCTTTAGAAACTATGCAGAAAACTATGAGACCCTTCCCTTTCCTATCTTAACAATGTCATGCTGCAGAAACCGTTAACAGAATGAATTGTTCTTGATAAAGTTATAATCTGATTGGAACATCATAAGCCCAATAATGTTTATCTATGCTACTTCCTCATAAACAACCCTGCCGAGATACTATACAATAAAGCTGATTTGTATTTGGGGGCTGGCTACAGCCTCAACTGCTCCAGTCCTTCTGATCCCATCCTGTCTCTTCTCTCATTCCCCACCATTTCCACTCAGGTTTGTTTTCCTTCCTTATGCTGGTTCATGAAAGATAGTGCCTGGGACAGGGACCTGCATATGGGAAAGTGAAAGTAAGGTGAGGGAATTCCCCCACAGAATGAAAAAGTGAGACTGCACAGTTGGTAAGTATTTTGGGGGGAAAATCATTGTCAGGAGTTATAAATAATGGGGCAGTAAGGCTCAAAGGAATGAACTTTATTCAAATGTTTAAATCTGTGTTAAAAGCTAGGGGCTGTTATATTCATATTGATTAGAACACTTTCTCCCATTTGTTCAGGAAGTTTGTCCTTGGTTTTCTGATGAAGGCACTGTTAATGCCGCTATTTGGGAAAATGTAGGGGAGAAACTGAGTTTCTCCATACATACATGGGCCCTCCAAAATTCCTTTTGATACTTTTATTCTCTGGGGATAATTAGAAATTGTTTAGCTCCCAGTCACAAATAGAGACACCTCCCTTTCCAATCTGTACAGGGTTTAAACCCTTCTGCTCTGGCAGAAGAACCCCTTGACCTTGGATTCCAACAAGAGTTATAAGATGAATGTGAGTATGAAAAGGAACTTTCCTCTTCTACCTCAGATGAAGAAACAGACCTTCCAGGCTGGTAGCTGTGGCTGGACTTCAGATTTCTAATCTGCCTAAACCTGCTTTGTCTCAGACATCTTCATGACCTCTTCTTTCTCATTTTTCCACCGCCTTTCATGGCCCCAAGTCAGATTGATAAATTCCCTTTGCAGAAAACTATTGAGCAAGTCCACACTCAAGGGGGAATTTCTAGGTGGATTTTCTTGCTTTCTGGACATTGAAACTACTGATAGGGTAAGAGAATCAGCATCAGCTTCTTTCTTTTAAAACTCTTAAAGAATTCAAACAGGTTTGTGCACAGTGTGGGCTGACTGCCTGTTTACTCTCTCATTGGTATATAACGCATCAAATGAAGCCTTTCCATGGAACTGACTGGAAATCTGTCACAAAGGCATGTATTTCTGGGAGTGATTACTTGCTTTGGAAATTGGAGTGGTCTAACTGAGATGCTGAACAAGCAGACACTCAATCAGCAACAAAATATCCCCTTTACTGCAGAAGTCCCTTTGGGTAAAGACTTCAAGCCTCTATGGCTAATTATCCTCCTGAAGTCTATTAACAGACCAGTTAGCATACAGGCATGGAGAAAACTGCCTACCATGGGTACTACGATGGAGGAACTCAGAAAAATCTGTCAGGGGTCAGATGAACTTTATCAGGACTTTCTCCCTTACCTTTTACAGGCAGTCAGCCTCACTGTGGTTGATGGAGAAGCAGGAATGATTCTTATTAAACAATTAGCTTATTAAAATGCCAATTCAGCTTCCCAGACTGCTATTTGCCTATATAGAAAAAAAGGGCTCATTTCAGATTATATTGGACTTTGTGCAGACATAGGACCTTCTTATAGTCAAGGTATAACTATGGCCACAGCCTTAAGAGATGTAGACTTTAATGCCTATTCTTCTAAACATTGCCATTTTAAGCCAGCCAGTGGTCAAAATCATAAGGGAAGCTGCTTTTGTTGTGGACAATCTACTCGGTTAAGAATTGTCCAGTAAGAGCTCCAGTTACTCATAACAAGCAATCTCTAGTTAATTCTCGCCCTGCCTCTGCTTAGGCCTGCCCAGGCTTATATCCTCGATATCATCAAGGCAAACATTGGGCTAATGAATGTAAACATAAATATAATGTACATGGAAATCCTATTTCAGGAAATGGGTCGATGGGCCAGCCCAAGCCCCATCAAACAGTAGAGGCAAAGTCTGTTTACCCCAAACAAATTCTTCCACAACTTACAGCTCATACAGCCTCTGTCAGGCTTCTCAACTGTTTAGACCCATCAAAGGCAGTGCAGGACTGGACCTCAGTCCCACCAACAGATATGTATTAACTCGAGGAATGGGCTGTCAGGCTATCCCAACAGGCATTTATGGCCCCTTACCTAAAAAGACAGTGGGACTTTTAGGACGTAGTTTAACTATGAAAACACTTTTTGTTTTGCCAGGAGTAATTGACTCTTATTATGCGGGAGAAATAAAAGTTATGGTTCATACTACTGAAAATATTATCACCATTTCCCTTGATATGAAAACACCCAACTTTTACTTTTCCCTTTTCATCCTACCGGTTCTATTTTGTCATCTCACCCTAGAGGTGCTATGTTGCTGTAAGGGTCTTGTGGAAAGGTGATGTCGCGGAGAATAAGCACGCTTATTGAAATTGTGTTTTAAATAAAGGTGACCATCTGCTCACTTAGGCAAAATGGCCATCTTCTTTATTTGTGGTTAGTTTGTATAGGGAATTTTGTACATGCACACAGTACAGCAATGACTTCATTGATCCATTTAAATATCATGTGACTACCTCGTGATTAGCTTCCGATAATCCACTCAGCATACACCTTTTGACATAACCCTATCAACATAATCCAATTTAATATAACTTAATGGAGAACATGTTGTTAGCCATTACTTCTTTGTTCTTATCTAATGAAGCCTGAGGCCATGGAGGAACAAGGTAGATTGAATACCTGCCCTTGCTGGCCTTGCAATTTGGAGGCTGTTACTTTAAATCTTTAAGCAAGGCATAAAGAAACTTCTTGGGAATAAATAATTTGTGTGCAAACCTCTGCTCCCATGTAGGCCTTAAGTCAGGGGGTTTTGCTGGAAGCTTTTATAAGGAATTTTCAGGCTAGACTTCTCAAAAGCCTTTCACGAGCCCAGGTTTCATCTGTGCCATTAGATACCTGTATGCATTGGGTAAATTCCCCTTCTCTTGAGGTCCCCGAGCACATTTCCATTCCTGGACCCTTCAGTAAGCAACCTTCATTACTTACCACAGATCAGGAAAGGTTACTGATGGGTATCTGGCCAGTTTTCCAAAGGGCTTTTTTATTTACCTTATAAAGTCAACCTTAATTCCTTAATGCAATCTATTCCAGTCAAAGCCTTGGTCATGTTTGGCTCACAACCAACCTGGCCACATGGGATTCTGCCTCAGTTTCTTACAAGTATGCCTGCACAAAGTCTTTTCACTGCTCTCTCTCAAACACCTTTTTTGGCCAGAGGCATATAGGCGTTTTGCGTATAGTGCTACAAGTTTTGGATCCTGTGACCATGCTTATCGGGTTCAGAAAATTGGCTGTCTCCAGCCAGAAAGGCAGTTGACTATTCAAGGAAAAAAATTTCTAGGTCTTTTAGACACAGGAGCTGATATGTCTGTTATCACTCAACACTGACCCTGACCATGGCTCACTCAGGAAGCCATGACTGATTTATTAGGCCTTGGCCAAACTACCTCCTTTCTCCAAAGCTCTGCTTTCCTTACCTGGAAATAGAATGAAGGTCATTCTGGAGTTTTTCAGTCATAGGTCTTAGCAGGACTCCTGGTTAATCTTTGGGGAGAGATGCATTATCTAAGTATGGGGCCACTTTTATTCAGCCCTAATGAGACTGTTAAGAAACAAATGCTGAATCAAGGTTTCCTCCCTTCTTTAGGATTGGGAAAACAAGGGATTACTCCTTGTTGAACCCAATTGTCAATCACATACTGGTTTAGGGTATTTTTCTTAGGGGGCCATGGTATCACCTGTCATCTCTATTCAAACTGCTGATCCTATCCCCTGGTTATCTAACAACCCAGTCTGGGTGGACCAGTGGCCCCTAACTCAGAAGTTGAAAGCTGCAACAGACTTAGTTACTGAATAATTAACTTTAGGTCATATAGAACCTTCTAATAGTCCATGGAATACTATTTTTGTTGTCAAAAAATCTGGCAAATGGCACCTTCTACAGGACCTTAAAGCTATTAATGAAACTATAGAGATTAAGGGGCCTCTTCCACCAGGAATTCTATCCCCAACAGCTATTCCATGGGACTATTCCTTAGTGGAATTTTTACTATTCCACTTCACCCTGATGATTGTAAACATTTTGCCTTCAGTTTACTTTCTATTAACTTCAGGATTCCTTCTGCATAATATCAGTGGACAGTCCTTCCACAAGGGATGGCTAATAGCACAACTTTATGCCAAAGGTTTGTTGCTGCTGCAATATTGCCAATTTGTGTCCAACTTCCCACTGCTTATGTTATCCATTATATAGATGATATTCTCCTTGCTTACCCTGATTCTTCTACATTAACAATTATCCTTCCCCATTTACAAGATTCATTAACTGCTTTTGGGTTATGTATATCCCCAGAAAAAATACAAAGTGTTCTTTTCTCTTATTTAGGTCTACTCTTTGAAGACAGACAAGTTCATTCACAAAAACTCCAAGTTCACACTGATAGACTACTTAAAATGATTTAACAATTCCTAGGAGATATTAATTGGCTGCGTCCTTCATTAAAGCTTACTTCTGGAGACTTAAATTCTTTTTGATATTCTTAAAGGACCTGCTCACCCTTTGTCTTGTTCTTTAACTCCTGCAGCAGTTGAGGTCCTCGCTAAAGTAGACAGCCTTACAGGGAGCACAACTTACCCATGTTAATCCCAATTTTCTAGTCTATTTAATAATTTCCCCCCACTTTTCATACTCCCACTGCTTTACTGTGGCAATCTTTTGGCCCTTTAGAATGGATACATTTGGGAACACCAAAATGAGTTTTAACTCCCTATGATGGAGATAGTTGCTGCTTTAATTCTTAAAAAAGTTACTGACAACTTTGGCAACTCCTAGGACGTGATCCCACGTTTATCATTCTCCCTTCTATTAACCAACAACAGTGGCTCTGGGAAGTGTCATCTTGGTGGAAACCGCCTTTGCTAGTTTCACTGGCCAAGTGGACTGTCATTACTCATGAGATAGTTGTTCAGTTTGCTTTGGTCACTTTTCTTTTTCCTTTAACTATTGTTTCCCAGCCAATCCCTCATGTTCCTACTGTTTTCATGGATGGTTTTACTTCAGGTATTGGAAGTCTGGTTATTGACAATGAAGTTTCCATTGAAAAAACTTATTCCTCAGCTTAATGAGTGGAACTACATGCTCTTGTGGCCTTTACTCTTTTCTCTCAGACATCTTTCAACCTTTACACTGATAGTAAATATTTAGTAGGCATTTTGGCCACTATTGAAACAGCTCTCATTGGACATACCACTGATGAATCTTTATTTAACTAATTTCTTCATTTACAGAGACTTATCCATGAACACCCAGGACAATGTTTTGTTGGACACCTTTGAGCTCATTCTTCTCTTCTAGGTCCATTGGCTCAGGGCAACATTTTGGCTGATAAGCATGCTCATCTTTTCCCAATAACTTAATCCCCTGTTGAATTACCTCATGCTGTTCATCAAAATGCCACTGCCCTCTCATCAATTTCATCTTGCTCATGAGGAAGCTCTCCACATAGTGAAGAATTGCCCTTCTTGCCCACAACATCTCCATCCCTCATTTTGGTGTAAATCCATAGACTATTGCCTTTTTTAACTTTGGCAAATGTTACTCATGTCCTGTGATTTGGAAAACTCTTATTCGCGTTACAGTCAACACTCTGGTTTCATTTTCACCTCTGCACATTCTGGTGTGGCTGCTAAGTACGTTGTTTGTTGCTCATTGTTTGGCTGCTTTTGCTGTTTTAGGAGTTCCACAACTCATTAAGACAGATAAGGGTCCTGCTTATAGCAGTAAAACTTTCTCTTCCTTTTGTTCCACTTTTTCTATTGCCCTTAGAACAGGTATACCTTACAACCCTCAAGGCTGAGGCATTGTTGAACATGCTAATTGCATTCAACTTTTAATTACAAAAGTTAAATAAGAGGGAGATATCCTGGTGCTTGACACAACCTTTCATGCTCTTTAAATTTTTAAAATGTTGATACTTTAGGTCACAGCAGCAGAACATTTTTTGGAATGTCCATCCTCTAAACACCCGGAGGTCCTATGGAAGCAACCCTTAACTGGTACCTGGCAAGGGCCTAATCCTGTGTTAATATGGGGAAGAGGACATGTTTGTGTTTTTCCTAGAAGAGCTGACAGCCCTCATTGGCTTCCTGAATGGCTAATCAGACATGGACCCAGACAAGTTCTTGTTCTACTGATGAAGAAACTGAAACTGACTCCCAAAATGATCTACAACAGCTATCAGTTGAGATGCCTGGCATCCCCAGCTGGATCCACCACTGAGTGAAACTGTGGACCTCACCATTCACTGCTGAGAACCATGACCAAGATCCCACTTATTCCTGTGAACCTTTGGAACAGCTCAAACTTCTATTCAAAACACAACCAGATAGGTTATGATACTTTTCTTATACATTTTACCTTTAACTTTTGACTTACATCAACCCTTCAGCTCCCACTATTGAATGAGTGGCCAATTTAACCAACCATAACTTTGTTGGAAATCTCCTAAAGGTGATCAAACAAGTGAAGAGCTCCTTTTCATTGCTTTACCATTTAGCATAGACGATCTTACACAGATCAGGCCTCATCATAGGTATATAATCACTGTGGGACACAAACCAGTTATAACCTCACAGGTCATATCTGAGCAAAAACAATTATAGGCTGGACACCAAAAGCCTCACTTATAGAGATTGAACTGTTCCCTTCTGCCCTATAGGATATGCTAGTTTCTGCACAATATTTAATACCACCTTGTTTTTTAAACTACTTAGGGGACAGATCATAGTCATAGCCTGAAGAATCAAAACCATTTCTTTGCAGCCATGCTACAGATAATCCCATATGACAGTGCCCCAGGATAGGGCATTCTATTTTCAGAGGCCACTTTTGGTTTGTTACGATCCCTTTCTTAGGAAGGTCGGTTCTTAATTTCTCACCATGCAAGAATCTTGGTAGGCCATTGTTAATGCTATTGAGGCCCAGCAATGGTCTCTAAGAAGCCTTGCAGATGTGGTATTCCAAAACAGAATTGTATTTAACAGCCCAAATAGGAAGTAATTGAGCACACTTCAATGAGTCTGGTTTTCTTCTACCTTACTGGCCAGATGGCAGAAAATTTGGATATCCTTAGGAATATTAAGACAATTTAAGATCTTTAAAGCTGTGACTCATCCTGGTTAAGCTCCTATAGCAATTTGAATTCAAGATGAGGTATAAATGCAGAACAGGTCCCTTCAAGTCTGCAGGCACTGCTCACAATGAACAGTGCCTTAAGGGTGGGAGACACAGCTACCCAAGCTGGGGAACACCCCAGGCTAGCAGATTGACAGCCCAGCTTCCTCACTTTTCTCTTGTTTTTATGTCAAGTCTGGTTATAATAGAGTCACCACACCTTTTTAAAATAAAATTTTCATTCTAAGTTGCTTCTCCCTCATCCTCTCCACTCTTGGGCTCAGAACAAGTTGAAAAAGTGGGTATGAGAGAACCAACAGCTTCTCCTTTACATAGACAATACTTCAGGATAGCTTTGGATTCCTAAAGTAGACTAAGAAATGTTTAACATAGGCACTTTCCAAACCCACCATCTTGGCAAATGCCTATTTGATATTACCTGAAGGAAGTTCTCAGCCTAAGACTAAGGCTTCAGTGTTTCAGTGTAAGAACAGTATTTCTCAGTCTTGGTGAACTTATTTTATATATGCTGAGAGACTGAAGGAAAACAGAATATCTCATCTCGAAATATGGCTCTGGACAAAGTGAGAATTTTGGGGAATGTTTGGCAAGTCCTAGAGAACACTGATACCTAAAACCTAGATACTATGGCTTCCCCGTAAGAGTAGGGGCATAGGCAGCAAGGCAAGTAGTAAGTGGTTCTCAGCTCATGCTGGAAACTGGGTAGCCATCTCACAGAGGGTCCTCTAGGTCTAAGATGCAGCTGGTGATCATTTGTCTTCCCACAAATGTATAGTCAGAATAGACCTGTCTACCCAGAATCTTGTCTTGTGAGGCGAGTGGAATAGTGGGGAAGGCCAAGTAGAAGCCTTTGGAAAATCCATGTTTTTGAACAAGACAGTAGAAAAAGTATCATGTATTAGAGGAAATGGAAGTGACACAGACTGAGGACACAGAGGTGGTGGTACCATCATATCCCTATTTAACTTACCAATATGACACCTAGAATGCTTGGAGAGAGACTGCATCAAGTCTGACCAAGTGTTAACTTCACTCAGTCTGTTCTGCCAGATGTAGTACCTCTGCTAGATAAGTTTCAGCTACATGGTGTGCAGCCATTGGTCTGGCAGATGTTATTTTCCTACAACCTCAGGAAAGGGGCTTGAGTAGTTCTTGTCCACATCAAGGGAACATGTTATATGTTTATAATTTACTTTAGTGCTTAACTCACTTTGTCACAATATAGTATACAGACCTGGAGTAATGCTAGGACAATGTTCTAAAGGAAATACTTTGTGACCTACAATATGTCAGCGGCACTAGCCACAAGTGGCTATTAGAACACTTTATGTTGCATGTTGGTGACTTAAGGCTTATGATGCCAGAGAGTAAACACTAAGTGCCCAGGTTTTGTTCACAGATGGATCTACTTGGGGTGCAAGCCAAAATGGGTGGCTGATGCATAACTCCATTCAAGGGTTTTTTGCATTTTTTTAAAGACAGACTCACTGTTGCCCTGAACTAGAGTGCCCTGGCCTTAGTCAGCCTATCTCACAGCAACTGTAAACTCCTGGGCCCACGCAAACCTTCTTCCTTAGCCTCCCAAGTAACTGGGACTACAGATGCCTGGCACAATGCCCTGTTAATTATACCCCCATTTAAGAGACGGGGTCTTGTTCTTGCTCAGGCTGGTCTAAGCTCAAGGGATCTACCCATCTCAGCTTCCCAGAGTGCTAAGATTATAGACATGAGCCACTCACTATTCCTCACATAAGGGTATTTTTGAATAGCAATGAAGAGATGTCCTCCCACCAGGCATAAGTTCAGGTAGCATATGAGGTTGTTTATGTGAGCACAGTCCTCCAGCTTGTGGACTTTTCTACGTCTATGACATAATTACACATAATACTAATAGGCAGTGCTAAGTTGCTTGACTGCTGGTCAGTGGTCTTAAGGAGAAAAACTGAAGATATAACAAGTTGGTATGGAGCAGAGGCATAGGGCCGTGGGTGGGAATAGAGCAACATATGCACTTATAGTGCATGTTAGTACCTAGCAGAATGCATCTTCTGGGAAAGAAGGACTAGAATAAGTAGATACAGTCTCATAGCAATATTTACCATTTACTAGTTTTGAAATAGTCACTTCAGACCATAAGAAGTGGCCAGAAGAGGTAAGATGGTTATTGTGACTGTTGCGCTCATAAGGCCTGGGGTACTGGGGTTCTCTAGAAGACTCAGAGACCCACAGGGGTAAGAAATTCCCCATGTAGGCTCGGTGCCTGTGGCTCAAGTGGCTAAGGTGCCAGCCACATACACCTAAGGTGGCGGGTTCGAATCCAGCCCAGGCCTGCCAAACAACAATG
>NW_003852396.1:31491082-31524753 GCF_000181295.1 Otolemur garnettii
TGAGAAGCACAAGCTCAGTCTTACATTAGGCTGGAGGAGAAGGCAGTGGAGAGGCATGTGCATTCTATCATGGATCCACTTACTCTGACTCTGTCTCCTCTCCTGCCTGCAGAATGCCAGCAAGGCGTCTCTGCTGAAGATTACCAAGCTCTGCTAAAGACTAAGAGCTATCTGTTCTAAGAAGACCTTTACTCTCTCTAAGATACTCTGTCTCTCTCTCTCTCTCTCCAGCTAAAGTAGATAGCCCTCAAGCACCTATGAGAAACTGTTCCTGAGCAAGGCAGCTTAGTGGTCTGTGTCCAGAACCTGTCTAAGCTGGGCCTGAGACCTGGCCAGTCCTGGGCCCTGACAAGTGGTGTCAGAAGCAGGATAGTGAATGCCACTGACAAATGGTGCTTTGAGCAGGATTCAGTGAAAATGGACCGAGGGGGAAATAAGCTTTAGCAAAATAAGAAAAAAAGAGAAATAGAAATGCTTAGAGGGAAAGGAAATGTCTAAGAAAGACAGCCAACAGCAGGCCTTTCTCATTTGGTTTTTTCCTCTTCTTTCCTGCGTTTTCTCTTTCCAAATTCTAACTACTACTTCTGTGGGAAAAAAGCTGATAAAATCCTTTAGCCTCTTCTGTGAAGTGGCTGAAGAGAAACAGAAAAAAGCCTCTAAACAAGAGGGAAAGAGAAAGGCTAGACCTAGGAGATAAGAATCTTTAGTAAACAAGCCTTTAGCCCAGGGGTGAGAAAAGCCTTCTGAAAAACAGCAAAGAGAAAAGTTTGGGAACAGGTTGCAAGAGTTTACTAAGTTAGGGAAGAGAACTTCTAACTGCCTTCCCCTAATATCTTCGCCCAATGCCAGCAGGAAGTAGCTTTTGAGAGACCAGCACCCCGATTCCCTTTTTGGCAGTTAAGAGTTCTGTTTAAAAAGAAAAGAATTGAGGTAGATTGAGGCTGGTGAAGAAATAGTGGAAGTGAAGTCTTGTAAAACAAGACTCCAGAGTAAAAAACAGCTAAAGAGCTCCTGTCTCTTTAAGGCAGCCAAAGGTTCTAAGAATTGAAAGGGAAAGATTGTAAAAAGTAAAAGGCCAAAAGAAAAAAACCAGTAGAGAAAAATCATGGCAAATGAGATACAGCAGTTGAAATACAGTTGCGAGATCAGATGAATCTTATAGTAGAAGCAGGTAAATGCTATATTGACATCTCAAATTGGGCAGCTGGAAGATCAGAGGGTAAATCCCCCAGTTAACATCAAATGCCATAAATGTGGGAAGCTAGGACGTAAGAGAAAAGTGTTTAAAAGGGAAAAGAATGTTGAATGCTAAAAAAAGGAACAAAGAGCATGTAAACCTCCAGGTGTATGTCCCAAGTATAAAAACTTTCACTGGGCCAAACAAATGCTGTTATCAACTTGATAGTTTCAAAGGTGTTCCATCTTCCATCAGTTGGGCCAGAATCAGGACCCACTGGTAAATTAAAGAAAAAACAGTTTAATATTTTCATTTCAAACCATTCTCAGGAAAAACAGTATAATTCAATTCTATACCATGGGAGCACTCTGCCAGCTTGGTTAGTCCTGTGGTGCCTCAGCATAAAACTGAGAAAATTAAAGCAGACCAATGGATGACAATGGAGAATAATCAGATTAAATATGTTTGTGGAATATTAGGTTATCCTGCATGGTGAAGGGGTAACCGACCTCTCATCAGTGTCTGTGCACTACAACCGGGTCCAGCTAAGGAGACTGGACACGGCCCAAAGGGGAAGTGTCACTCAGAAGCAAGTGAAGCCTTTGGAAGATTATGAGAGGTGAGAACAAAGGGAGGGAAGAGTACAAGTTAAACCACCTCTGTGCTAGGAAACTCCATTTGAAAAAAAGTCTGGAATCGGTTAGCAAAAATTTCGCTGGAAAAGCAGCTTGAAAGCAGGAAAAACTCTGCTATCAAGGAATTGTGAAGGGTGGTACTTTTTGGACCACAAGTAACAGTTCCATGAGAGGAACTGCCAAGTGTGGAACCATTAATCCACAAGTAACGGTCTTTTGTGATCTGTGAAGGATGGATTTCAGTACCTCGAGTAGCAAAACCTTTGGAATAGCGAGAGAAAAGTCCTCTGCTTGCAAAAATTGCAAGGAAAGCGTTATTTTTTGTTCGTCTGTTAAGTAAATATGAAAGGAAAGTTCCTATAGTTAAAGAAATGATAAATTCTATCAAAGATTTCAGTTTTCTCCATTTAAAAAGACCTTTAAGGGAATTAACACCAGAATCGTTTTCCTCTAGCAGCCATTAACAGTTTACATCTGTCTTGGGCTTCCTCACTTAAAGAGCCCATACCTGGAATTCTGAACTCTGATAATTACCATCTTTTGCCTAGAAAGAAAAGGGCTAGATAACAGGAAGAACTGCCCTTACCACATTAAAAGTTATTTTGTTTGTATATAAAAAAGGGGGGAAATGTAGCAGCCCGTATAGTCTATGGCTAGGAGGAGTGAGAGTTATAGGAAATACCTATAATGGAACACCTTGGTGAAAAGGGCATGGAGAGAGATTTGGTTCTAACAAGCATGAGTGAGCTTGCGAGATGAGAGCATTGGTGAATTGGCAGTCTCTACACCTGTGGTGCTGAGAAGCACAAGCTCAGTCTTACATTAGGCTGGAGGAGAAGGCAGTGGAGAGGCATGTGCATTCTATCATGGATCCACTTACTCTGACTCTGTCTCCTCTCCTGCCTGCATGCCAGCACGGTGTCTCTGCTGAAGATTACCAAGCTCTGCTAAAGACTAAGAGCTATCTGTTCTAAGACGACTCTCTCTAAGAAACTCTGTCTCTCTCTCTCCAGCTAAAGTAGATAGCCCTCAAGCACCTATGAGAAACTGTTCCTGAGCAAGGTAGCTTAGTGGTTTGTGTCCAGAACCTACCTAAGCTGGGCCCGAGACCTGGCCAGTCCTAGGCCCTGACACCTATGCATATGAAAAACAAGGCCCAATATGTGGTTCTGTCTAAATGCAAACCTACCATATTGACCAGAAAGAACTGATATCAAAGTCTAAGCACATGGAATATAGTCTTACATTGTTCCCACAGGGCTGAAATTCAGGAAGTAGATTCCACAGCAAACATTCAGGAGAGTAAGGACTAGAAAAATCCACAATGAAAAGAAAGCTTAGAGCTTCAGGAAAACTCATGAAAAGGCATGGGCTATGGAAATTCAAGCCACTCTTCATGGAAACATCTTGGCTTCTTTGACTTCTGCTCATCTTGGTAGGTGTAACGCTCTCAGGACACCTAACCTTGAGATCAGATTCAGAATTCTGAAGAATACTACTTTCTAGTTACTGAGGAAATGTGAGACCTGTCAGTTGGCAGAGCCTACATGAATGGGATTCATGACCTGATAAAAGGGCCTCTGAAGTTCTTTAACCATCTAAAACTAACATCTGTGGGCAAAAGGCACCATCTATGAACCAGAAATCAGGCTTTCAGACACCAAATCTTCCTTAATTTTGGATTTCCCACCCTCTAGAACTGTGAAATGAACTCATTTGTAAGTTACTTAGTGTGATATTGTTATGACAGTTTGAACACTAAGATATGGGTCCACACGTCCATTATTACTGAAACACTGGGATTGTTTCCTGGTTTCCAACCCTCTCTAACCTTGTGAGTTCGGCTGTGAAGAGGTTCACCCACTGAGTTCAAGTACCCATAGTAGAACAGAGTCTTCCCAGGAGTTAGCCCTACCCTGGGGCTTTATCCAAAAGGGGCTTCTGCAGTAAGAACCCTGCCCTAGAAGTAGCTCAATCCAAGCCTGAGAAGACACTGCCAGCATTTCAGATATAGTCTGTATATGACAGAGAGTGAGTTCCCACAGTACCTTTAGGCAGAAGCGTAGGAAGGGACAAGATTGGAATTGAATGACATGACCCAACTACTGGCAGTGGCAAGTCAGTGTCTTCTAGGGAGATAGGGCTACAAGGCAAATAGATCAGGGAACATCCTAAGGATGTTTATGTAGTTATGTAATTCCAGGGATTAGAATTTAGGATATCCTCAATTTATTCCTAGAAATATTATAATATGATCACTGAGTGTGCCCATTAAGAGCAATGGTAACTTCTAAAGAACTGGAAGGTTTAAGCACATGCTTTCCAGGATGAGATTCTGGAGGAGAATCTTCCTGGGATCAGACAATGTTTCTTAGGCCTAGGCTGAATGGGCAGCCTCACTTCTTCAGGGAACATGGAAAATAGGATCCCGGAGACTTCTGTGGAGGCCTGAAGGAACTGACAGTTGGAGTAGTTTTGCCAGAGCTTAGTGTTCCTTTCATCGCTTCTCAGCTGCAGGTGCATTTTCAGAGTTTGTCCTCCCTCTCAGAGGGGCTTCTGCCTCATCTGCAGGATGTGAACATCACTGGTCTTACTCCTCCCCAGTGAGGCCAGAGTGCCATTTGATTGGGCAGTAAAATGAATACTCTATTGTGAAATGGTTGCTTGTGCTTGTTCAATTGTTAAAGACAACATTTAAGTTGTTTGCTTGGGAGGGCTGACAACATCTGTTTCCACCTGTACATACAAGAGGAACTTTATATACACAGATATAAACTATCTTGGCAACTCTCTTAGTTATCTGACTGCACCTGGTTCTTTCAGTCTATGGGCATGGTGAACTTCTAGTTATAGAAAAGGCTGCTTTGCTCCATTGTCAGGTGGCAAGAAACCCAGTAAGAGTCAGGTCACAATCTGAAACTAACCAGCTTATTTGTACAAGGACATCTAATCTTGCTGGGTCAATCATAGAGACAGCTGTGAATTTCTTGCATTTAGTGACATCGGTTTTGGAATTTACTGGAAGATAGGCTTGTGGAAGTTTATTCTGAAAGTGAGTTTCTGGGTATAGCTCAGCCCTCAAACATTCAGAAAAGTTACACATATGCTCTAAGAAAAAACTCAAGTTGCTGGATCAGTTGTGAACATTAGATCAGGAGGCCAGCTAAATATATAGTAACCACTTCATTCTTGATTAGTTCAGCCTGTGAATTGTCAGGTAATTGATTACATCTGTATCATTGTCTAAGATTTTCTTGTTAGGTTGGCTGGCAGTTACTTGCATTTTGCTACTGTTTGGGTCTGGCTTCCAGGGTAGAGGATTCTTGGGCATACAGGCTGTCTAATTTATGTTTTTATTTTGTGTTGATAAGAAGGTATGTGATTAGGCTACATAACTTGCATTTATAAGGTGAAAGCCAAAGTCCAACTTGTAGTTGCAACCTTTACCCAGTGTGGCATGTACCCCTACATTCCATCCTATAGGTGGGAACTTACTGAGCCCCCTTTCTCACTCCCCTCCTTGAATTTGTGTTTCTCTTGTGAGCCTTTAAGTTGACCTACTAGTTTCAGACTAATATTGAGTACATAGGATACTTGCTTTCCTATGGAGTTACTTTGAGAATAGTCTCCAAAATCCATCCAGGTAAATGCAAAAGATGAAAAGTTCACATTTTTTTACCCATTGATGGGAATGGCTTTTGATTGGCTGGTTCTTTGTATACTCTGGTCACTAGCCCTTTGATTTCTAACATGTGACTATCTCCCTCATTCTGAAGGTTGTCTATTTGCCTTGTGTCCTTAGTAGCAGATGCTTTAAGTTGAAATCAAGTCCTATTTGTTGTGTAGTTGCCAATGAGGTCTTAATGATATAGGTCTTAGGAAAGAATTCGTGAAGAGTTTTTCCCTATACTTCTCTCTAGGGTTTATCATGTCTTGGACTTAAATCTTTTATCCAGTGTGAGTTAATTTCTGTAAGAGGTGGGGGCCCAGTTTCTTTATGTGTGGCTAACTTGTTCTTCCAGGCACCACCATGACTGCACTATTACATCCAGAAACTCCCAGGGAAAAGGTGGATCTCAGATCTTCATTCACTCAAATCTTTACACAGTGTCAATTATCTCAAACAAGGTTAGCATCATCTGACCTGATGGCACTAGGTTATGCCTCAATCCCTGGTTGGAGTCCTGCATTGTTTCACTCTTGAGGCAAGTTTTGCTTAAGATTTTAGGAGTTTGTGATGCAGATGTGAATAGAATTGTGCCAGAGCAGTACAGCTTAGTCTGGCAAGCTTTGTAATATTTACTATTAACCACATGCCTTTTCCTCCACCTAAGCTATATGGAGTAAGACAGTCAAGGTTTGCTTAAAAAGCAACAGGTGGGAGACAAGGTAATAGCTTTACTCATGAATTCTTTCATATTCTAATAAAATGTGTAGCCCTAAGCCTAGCATTTTTGAAGGTGATACAGGGACCCCCCATTCTCTAGGCCCAGGTGAGCTCAGAAACCAGATCTCCATCCCTAGGCCTAAAGGGTTTGCCCTTTCCAGGCCACACCCTCTGAACTCTAGCAAGGTCATGAGGAAAGCAGCCTGAAAGGTTTTGGGTGGTTCTACCTTGAGCAGGGAGCCCACACCTAATTCCTTCCCTGAGACAAAAACTGCAAAGACCTAGTACTTTTTATGCCTCGATGTGGTTCTGAGTTGGGTCTTCCTCTTTGCCAGAAGCTGTGTCTATTACTCCTTTTGTATTCCCTTCTGTCTAATAAAATCCTATCTTACCACTGATCTATGGTTCATGGGTTCATTTTTCAGATCCCTGAGACCAAGGACCTACTGAAGAAATTCCAGTAACAAAGGTAGATGAAAGAATGGATTGTGCTCTGTGCAGTGTGATCAATATCTACAAGTTGGTCCTTACTGTGCGCCTCTGTGGAAAAGCCTTGAATGTAGCACTTCAGTGCTGCAAGTGCAGACTTCCCTATTCCTATAGGATCACTTCTATTTAGAGCAGTGGTTCTCAACTTTCCTAATGCCGTGGCCCTTTAATATAGTTCCTGTGGGTCATGACCCACAGGTTGAGAACCACTGATTTAGAGTGATTCAAGGGATTGGTTGATACCCACACATAAGATACCCAAACCCTGAAGCCCCAGGTGGAAGCTTAGGATACTCACTGACAATGGAACAGGGAGAACTAAGGATGCAGTGACTGTATCATGACCTGTTCCCAGAGCAACAGTTATCCCTGCTCTTCACTGGACAAACCAAGAAGCATGAGTATAAGATGGCTTTAGAGCATATTTAATTAACCCCAGCTCAGGAGCCATTATGCAGGAAACCCCCCCTTTTTTTTAGATCATATTTTGCAGAACCCTTAAGAGGCCAGGTGTTCTCAAAAGTCTTCATTCGAAGATGCAGATTGAGGAGTATGTAAGTCTGAACCACCAACCTTCAGTTCCTCTGGGATAAATAGTGTCAAACAGGGCCACAGCAATGTCATTAGTAAGGTGGGAAGATCTGCACTGGTATTTAGTTTTTTTTTGTTTGTTTGTTTTTGAGGCAGAGTTTCACTGTGTCACCCTCTGTACAGTACCTTGGCATCATAGCTCAAGTAATCTCAAACTCTTGGACTTGAGGGATTCTCTTGCCTCAGCCCCCTGAGTATCTGGGACTATAGGTGCCCTGCACAACACCTGGCTATTTCTAGAGATGAGGTCTTGCTCTTGTTCAGGCTGGCCTTGACCCTGTGAGCTCAGGTAATCTACCTGCCTCGGCCTCCCACAATGCTAAGATTACAGGCATGAGCCACTGTGCTTGGCCCTGGCATTTAGTGCTATAGCTAGACACCAGCTGCAAAATACCTGACAGGTTGGGTAGTACCTCTTACCTCCCAAGGCACTGCTGCCTTCCCCCTAAGGCACATGTCTGAGGCCACAGACACCAGAGGAAACCTCCCATTCTTCTTCTTGGTTTCCCGTGCTTATCATTCCTGCTGAAAACTCCATATTTAAGTCAGTGTTTTACTACCTTCTACAACAGGTGGCAGTTGCCACTTGTTACCATACTAGTTGGCATTGGTATTGGAGAGTAGCTGTTGTGTCATCCTTGTGTAAAGGCTCTCAAAATTTTTAGGATGGTTGGTATCATGAGTCATAATATGAAGCAAGACTTCTACACAGGGCCAATAGAAGCTCTCCACAGGCAGGCAGCCACAGTGCCTGGCTACTATTTTGTTGCAGTTTGTCCAGGGCTGGGTTTGAATCTACCACCCTCCATATATGGGGCCAGTGCCCTACTCACTGAGCCACAGGTGCTGCCCTTTTTTTTTTTTTTTTTTTGAGACAGAGTCTCACTTTGCTAAACTGGGTAGAGTGCTATGACATCACAGCTCATAGCAACTTCAAACTCTTGGGCTCAAGTGATTCTCTTATCTAAGCCTACCAAGGAGTTGGGAATACAGGTGTCCCCCACAACACCCAGATTGTTTTACAGAACAAGTCTCTCTCTGGTTCAGGCAATCCACCTGCCACCTAGCCTCCCAGAGTGCTAGGAGTATAGGCATGAGCCTCAGTGCCCAGCCCAATCAGCCTTCCTTTTCCAGGCCATAACCTCTGGGCTCTAACAAGATCATGAACAAAGCAGCCAAAATGGTTTGGGGTGGTTCTAACTTGAGGAGGGAACAAACACTCTAATTCTTTCCTGAGGCAAAACCAGCAAAGATCTTATACTATAAATGCTCCTAGATAAAGGACCCTCATGGAAGACTTGTACAGGCCAATATAAGCTTTCCACAGGCAGGCAAATTCTGATCTGTCTCCACCTCAAAGGAGTCAGCCTTCTGGAAAAAAGGCTGCACATATGTATTCTGGGTTGGTGTTAACTGACAAGCAGCAAGAGGAGCAGGAGCTCAAGAAATGGTGACATTTGAAGTTGCATCCCAGTATGTTGAAAGTGTATTTGGAGATAAGTCTGGTTATAATAGGAACTTGAAACTGGAATGTTTACAGCAAAAGAGAAAGTAGAGAAGGACTCAGAGAGGGCTGAACTGTATGCCCAGTGGGGAAAAGGGCTTGCCCAGAGCCGGCAACAGCAACAAATGTAGAGGATGCCACGAAGGAGATGCAAAAGCCACTGGCTCACTACATTGATGACGAAGATCTGGATCGGATGCTAAGAGAACAAGCAAGAGAGGGAGACCCCATGGCCAAGCTCCTCAGGAAGAATAAGGCGAAGGAGAACAGGAAAGAGAAAGTGAGACCTCGCTACAGTGGTCCAGCACCTCCTCCCAACAGATTTAATATCTGGCCCGGATATGGCTGGGATGGAGTGGACAGAGCCAATGGATTTGAACAGAAGCGTTTTGCCAGACTTGCCACCAAGAAGGCGGTGGAGGAACTTGCCTACAAATGGAGTGTTGAAGACATGTAACTGATGTAACCCAGCCCGCCTTCACCTGTTCCCCCCACCACCACTCTCACCTGTTCCCCTCGTCCTCTCCAGCCCATTTCCCTCCTCCTCCCTTCTCTCCCCAGAGTGGACTCCAGGAACAAGGCAAGTCCCTCCTCCCCTCAGGGTGGCCGAGAACGTGCTTCCCAGCCACGTTCCCAGGCCCCCGTCTTCCCCCTGGGGTTGCCAAGAACAAGCTTCAGGTACAAGGAAAATAGTCCCAAGTTTCACAAAACCCCCAAGTTCTCAGTAGATGAAAAATGGCGGAAAACTCACTGAGACTTGATTAGTTACTGTTGTATACCCATAACCATTGTGATATGAAATGTATCCATTGTCAACTGAAACTGTATTAATTATTGTTCCATTGCTGTATCTATGACTACCTGAGTTGTAACCCCCCTTAACCAGCCACGTTTCACTTCTGTAATATGCTTACACGAAGCCCATAAAAGGTAACTCACACTCTCACCGGGTGCTGACTGTCTCTCGGAGCAGCAGCCCCTGCAGCAGGTAAAATAAATTACCAATTAGTTAACCTAAGTGGGGGTCCGAGTCTATTTTTCCAGGTCCCCTAAGTTATTTCAATAACTTTTCGGAGGCTGTGGGGATGGCTGTGGGTTTTGTCAGTAGGCACAGGGCACTAAGACAGCTATGCTATTAATCGGGGCCCATGCAAACCAGCAACTTCTTGAATGGTAGTTTTGACTACAGAAGAATATTTGAGACCTGAGTTTTGGACTGAGGTACCTGTACTTCTCAGGTGTGACAATACTGGCTGGGGCTGGCGTTCAGAGGGAAGCATTGTTTTCTCAGTGTCCCAGGGGTTCTTCTTGATTAGGCATTCTCTATTGTTTTTTTAAAAAATAAACATACATTTGTGTTTTTGAAATTAAAAAAGAAAGAAAGAAAATACCAATTTGAAACTAGGAGGTTATCAGACTCACATAAGCTCATAGCCAACATAGGGACGTGTTGCATCATCTCCAAGACAGGGGCAACTTGGGTAGCCCTGGGATGGGAAGGGGAGTGTGAGCATCTGGTACAGGGTGGAACAGAGGGCCCTGGTGCCTTCTGTGCTCATCTCAAGTGTTGATCCCACTTCCTGCCCCCTCTCTGGCCCCTGTACTTCAGCTTAATTTCCTGGAAATATTTATTTTCATAAGGAAATAAAAAAAAAATACAAAATGAAAAAAAAACCAAAAAAAAGAAAACAGTGGTCTTCAAATCCATCCAGGGAAATGCAAAAGATGGAAAGTTCACATCTTTTTTGCCCATCTTTAGTGACGGGATTGGCTTTTGATTGGCTGGTTCTTTGTATACTCTGGTCACTAGCCTTTTGATTCCTAACATGTGACTACCTCCCCCCATCCTGAAGGTTGTTTATTTTGATCTGTGTCCTCGGCAGCATAGAAGCTTTTTAAGTTGATCAGGTCCCATTTATCTTTGTTGCGGCAGTTGCCCATGAGGCCTGCATGAATTCTTTCCTAAGGCCCATATCGTTAAGAGTTTTTCCCTACACATCTGTCTAGGCTTTATCATTTCATGTCTGAGACTTAAATCCTTTATCCAGCGTGAGGTAATTTCTGTAAGAGGTGGGGTCCCAGTTTGTCTTTTACATGTGGCTAACTGGTTCTCCCCGGCACCACGATGACTGCACTCTTACATCCAGAAACCCCCAGGGAGAAGGTGGCTGTCAGATGTTCCTTCACTACCTCCCCTCAGGGCTGCTGAGTTATCGCAAACAGGGTTAGCATCATCTGACCTGATGACGCCATCTAGGTCATCCCTCATCACTGGTCAGAGTCCTGCATTGTTTGTTTTCACTCCGATGAGGCATGTTGTCAAGTTTTGGGGAAGTGGTTGATACAGGATTCGCCCACTCAGGACTGGACAGGGATTCCCCCATTCTCTAGGCCCAAGTGAGACCAGAAATCACACCCCCATTTCCAGGCACAAACGGGGTGCCATTTTCTTTTCTTCCTTTTTTTTTTTTTTTGAGACAGAGTCTCACATTGGTGTCCTGGGTAGGGTGCTATGGCATCACAACCCACTCACTCAACTTCAAACTCTTGGGCTCAAGTGATTCTCTTGTCTGAGCCTACCAAGTAGTTGGGAGTATAGGTGTCCCCCACAACAGCCAGATCTATTTACAGAGCAAGTCTCCCTCTGGCTCAGGCTATCCACCCGCCTCAGCCTCCCAGAGTGCTAGGAGGACAGGCATGAGCCTCAGTGCCCAGCCCAATCAGGCTGCCTTTTCCAGGCCACACCCTCTGGGCTCTAACAAGATCCTGAATAAAGCAGCCTGAATGGTTTTGGGTGGTTCCACCTCCAGGAGGGAGGGAACACACACCTTAATGCCTTCCTGAGGCAAAACCAGGGAAGACCTAACACTATAAATGCTCCTAGACAAAGGACCCATGTGAGAGACGTGCACGGGGCCAACATAAGCTTTCCACAGGTAGGCAGCTACAGGTGAGGGTGTCTAACCCTAACAGTTTCCTAAGTGATGAAAGAGACCTATGAACTGGACTAGAGACAGATGAGCCCTCAGAAGTAACACCCTGAGGAAGGTGCTTTGAAACACTTTTAAGGAACCAAGAGATTTTGATAAGAACTTTGCGATTTGGGCCATTAGCTGTGTGTAGTTGCCTGGGACTAGGAGCTTAAGTGAAGAGGGAAGATTTTTTGGGTGGAAATCAATTGTAGCCATGGGTTACTGCCAGGGTTAGCCCTAGAGTACGGATCAGGCGGACTTTTTGGTGTCCCACCCAGTTCGGTGGGCACCCCCACTCGGCCTCCGGGCATCCCCAGTCTCAAGTAGGCCTTGTCTACAGGCATGGGCGCCCCCAAGGCATGAGACGCCCCTGTGGCTGTTGCTGCCCCCACCCACCGGAGACTCCAGGCTTCAACCTCCTCCCCCGTTGCCTCTCAGCCTGGGTGGCTTCCTTCTACCTGCAGGCGTGAGCCCGGCTGAGGCAGCGGGAGGTGGGGAGGGGTTGGGGTTCGGCCCCCACCCCCCCACCCCCAGCCCCTGGCTTCGCAAGCCAAAGAAGAGGTAAGAGCCTGTGAGGATCGCGGCACTGGAGCTGCATAAGGGAGATTCAGATTCCGAGGAGGATGAACCCACAAAGAAGAAAACTGTCCTTCAGGGATCCAGTGAGGGGACTGGTCTGTTTGCCTGGCTTTCCCAACCTCAAAAACTGACTGTGAAAGAGACTAACAGGTTGCTCCTGCCCCAGCCTTCTCCCGCAAACCCTCCGGTGGCTCCCCTGATACTAAGCCCTCTAGACTGGCTTCTAAGACCAAGACTTCCCCTCTTGCCCCTGTTGTGGGCACTACAACCAGAACTCTGTCACCTTCTGCTATCAAGGTTGCTGCCAAGAGTGCAGCTCTGCAGGTGACCAAGCAAATCACACAAGGGGAGGGTGACAGTGATGAGGAAGTAGCCCCGGAGAACTTTTTCTCCCTCCCTCAAAAGGCTGAGCCACCTGGAGTCGAGCCATACCCTTACCCCGTCCCCACTGTCCCTGAGGAGCTGCCTCCAGGCATGGAACCAGAGCCCGCTTTCCAGCACGAAGCAGCCATTGCCCCCCACCCCCCACCAGCCTTGAGTTCAAGATGGCGGCAGGCCCAAGTGGAGCCCGGTGGATGCCGAAGCCTGCGGGTGGCTACAGCTACAATCAGTTTTCCACATATGGTGATGCCAATGCCGCTGGTGCTTATTATCGGGTTTATTACAGTGGTGGCTACTATCCTGCACAGGACCCGGCCTTGGTTCACCCCCATCCCCCGGAAATTGCCCCAGATGCCTCCTTCATTGATGATGAAGCATTTAAACAGGGCAAGAGAAACAGAGGGAGGGAGGAAATCAACTTTGTGGAGATCAAAGGTGATGACCAGCTCAGTGGGGCTCAGCAGTGGATGACCAAGTCATTGACAGAGGAGAAGACCATGAAGTCATTCAGCAAAAAGAAGGGTGAGCAGCCAACAGGCCAGCAGCGGCAGAAACATCAGATCACATATCTGATTCATCAGGCTAAGGAGCAGTGAGCTGGAACTGAAGAACACCTGGTCAGAAGACAAGCTCAGCCGCCTTCAGACCCAAGCCAAGCACGGATTCTTGGGCTCTGGAACCAATTGCTGCAAGGACCTCCTGCCAGCCTGACTGGCTTGGCCCCCAACTTCACATCTGGGACCCCAGCTGCTCTTAGCCCAGGATCTCTTCTGAGGACCCAGCCCTCGCCTCTGCAGGAATGAACATATTTGATAGATTTTTCTTAACAAAAAGTTAGACAATTCAGCTCCTTTCCGTCTCGGAGCTAGCAAAGACTTGAGTGATGCCTCAGAAGGGGCTCTGAATCTTGGATGGGAGTTTTGTTCCCTGTCGGATGTGATGAAATATTGACACCCTCCTCCCCCCCCCCTCTTTTTTTAAACCTGGGATGTCTGTTGAAATAAAACATTCAGTCTGAAAGATGCCAAAAAAAGAAAAAAAAAACAAAAAAACATTGTGATTTGACTTGAAAAAAACCTCAATGTATTTCATAGCTGCTTCTAGCTTGCATTAGAGTTCTTCCACTCCTTGACAGATATGTGAGGGTGAGCCTCAGTGCCCAGCCCAATCAGGCTGCCTTTTCCAGGCCACACCCTCTGGGCTCTAACAAGATCCTGAACAAAGCAGCCTGAATGATTTTGGGTGGTTCCACCTTGAGGAGGGAAGACATACCTTAATTCCTTCCTGAGGCAAAACCAGCAAGGACCTAAGACTATAAATGCTCCTGGACAAATGACTGTGATCAGCTTGGGTCTTCATTTTTGCCAGAAGCTCTGGTGCCTTTTACTCCCTTTATATTCCTCTCTATCTAATAAAATCCTATCTTACCACTGTTCTGTGGTTAATGTGTTCATTCTTCAGATCCCTGAGAGCAAGAACCTAGTGAAGAATGAAATTCCAGCAACAAAGATAGATGAAAAGAGTGGATTGTGTTCTTTGCAGTGTGATCAATAACTGGAAGTTTGTCCTTACTGTGTGCCTCTGTGGAAAAGCCTTGAATGTAGCCCTTCAGTGTTGTGAGTCCCGACTTCTGTATTCCTAGGGGATCACTTTCTATTTAGAGCCACTCAAGGGTTGCTTGATTCCCACATAAGGTACTCAAAAACTGAAGCTCCAGGTAGATGCTTAGGATATATAAGGATGCAGTTACTGTGTCATGCCTTGTTGCCAGAGCAACAGTTATCCCTGCTCTGACCTGGACAAACCAAGAAGCCTGAGTGTAAGATTGCATGCTTAATTAAGCCCAATCAGGAGCCATATTGCAGAACACTTAAGACTCCCAGGTGGTCTCAAAATCTGAAGATGCAGATTATTGGGGAGTGTGTAAGTCTGAACCACCAACCTTCAATTCCTCTGGGATAAGTAGTGTCAAACAGGGCCACAGCAATGTTCTTAGCCAGGTGGGAAGACTTCCCCTGGTATTTAGTTTTTTATGAGGCAGAGTTTCACTTTGTCGCTCTTGGTATAGTTCCGTGGCATCATAGCTCACAGAAACTTCAAACTCTTGGACGCAAGGGATTCTCTTGCTTCAGCCTCTTGAGTAGCTGGGACTAAAGGCTCCCAGCACAACACCTGGCTGTTTCTAGAGATGAGCGAGGTCTTGCTCTTGTTCAGGCTTGTCTCATCCCTGTGAGCTCAGGCAATCCATTCTCCTTGGCCTCCCACAGTGCTAAAATTACAGGCATGAGGCACTGTGCCTGGCCCTGGTATTTAGTGCTATATCTAGACACCAGCTGCTGAAGTACCCGACAGATTGGGCAGCACCTCTTACCTCCCAAGGCACTGCTGCCTTTCCCCTAAGCACATGTTTGAGGCCATAGACACTAGGGGGCAACCTTCCACCCTTCTTCCTTGGTTTCCTCTGTTTATCTTTCTTGCTGAAAACTCCTTATTTGAGTCAGTTTTTCACTACCTTCAACTAACCGATGGAAGTTGCCACTTATTACCATAATAGTTGGCATTGGTATTGGGTAGTTGTCTTATGTGTGGCATCCTCGTCTAAAGGCTCTACAAAAATTTTAGGATGTTTGGTATCATGAGTCATAATCTGAAACAAGACTTCTACACAGGGCCAATTTAAGCTTGCCAAGGGCAGGCAGCCACTGTGAGGGTGTCTAACCCTAACAGTTTTGTAAGTGATGAAGGCACCTGAAGGGTTGCATTACTGCACAGATGAGTCCTCAGGCAGAAGTAACACCCCGAGGAAGGTGCTTTGAAACCCTTTTAAGGAACCAAGTGATTTTGATAAGAACATTTAGATTTGACTTGTGAAGAACTTCAATGCATTTCATAGCTGCTTCTAGCTTGTATTAGAGTTTTTCCACTCCTTGATAGATATGTGGGGATGAAGAATGTCTAGGATCAGTGTCACAATCCTAGTGGTTCAATTCTACCCCTCAGCCAATATACATCAGGGTCTTCTTGCTGGAATTGAAGAACATTATGAATACCTCAACTGTCTAAGCTAGGAAGAAAGCAGAGATCCATGTCAGAAAGAGAGTTCTGATAAATGAGTATCATGTGTATTCAATACCAATTTGAAACTAGGAGATTATCAGACACACATAAGATAAAGCAAATGCAGGAAGAGGGAGAGGAGTTCGGAGATTCCTACTCAATGCATGGATATATAGCACCCTCCTTGACTGTAGGGTAGAAGCCTGACTTTAACCTTTCATGTGTAAGGTATATAACCTAATGGTTTACACCCTATTAATTTGAAATAGGAAAGTGAGTTCTAAAGTAGAAGTTTGGGGAGACATTTTCTTGTCCCCAATAGAGTGCTGGGGTGTCAAATAGATCACAGCAGCCTCAAACTTTTGGGATCAAGTGATTCTCTTGCTTCAGCCTCAAGTAACTGGACTATAGACATTCAAAACAATGCCTGGCTAGTTTTTAGAGAGAGTTCTCACTCTTGTTTAGGTTGGTCTGGAACTTGCGAGCTTATGCGATCCACCTCCCTTGGCCTACCAGTGTTTTGGTATTACAGGCATTAGCCACTGCACCTGGCTCCTGAGGTAGAATTTTTGACTGCAAGAACTTCCGTCAGTTACATGCAGCACAGAAAGGAACTTGGAGTCTAGGGTCTGAAGAAAGTTATTGTTTGGGGGTTTCAAAGATAAAAGCTATGATAATTCTAGTGTAGAATTTCATGGCCATAAGATAGCAAAAAAAAAAAAAAAAAAAAAAATGGACCAAGCCATAATCAGGAGTAATCTCAAGGGGTGAAATGGGGGCCTAAAGAAAATACATGATTAGAGAACACATGCACTTCTGTGAGGGGAAAAAAAGAAAAAACCCCAAACTTGAAAGGCCAAGAAAGAGGAAACATGGAGAATGGCCATTAGGGATAACATTCCATCCCTTGGTAAGGGTCATCCTCTGGTCTTGGGGCCTCCCAAATTTCAGAAATATAAGTGGAATCAGAACCTAAATGAACACTGAAGAGTCTTTCAGGTTTTAAGCCACCGGGAAGAAGCTGATGAAGAGAAAGAATGGAAAGAATCAAGAAAGTTAAATAGAATTTGTTACAAAGAAGTCTTGTTTGGAAAAAAAGTACTATGGAGTAAAATGGACATTGTGTCAGGGCCCAGGACTGGCCAGGTCTCAGGCCCAGCTTAGGTAGGTTCTGGACGTGGACCACTAAGCTACCTTGCTCAGGAACAGTTTCTCATAGGTGCTTGAGGGCTAGCTACTTTAGCTGGAGAGAGACAGAGTATCTTAGAGAGAGTAAAGGTCTTCTTAGAACAGATAGATCTTAGTCGTTTGCAGAGCTTGGTAATCTTCAGCAGAGATGCCGTGCTGGTGTTCTGCAGGCAGGAGAGAAGACAGAGTCAGAGTGTGGATCCGTGATAGAATGCGCATGCCTCCTGACTGCCTGCTCCTCCAGCCTAATATAAGGCTGAGCTCCTGCTTCTCAACACCACAGGTGTAGAGACTGCCAATTCACCACTGCTCTCATCTCGCGAGCTCACTCATGCTTGTTAGAACCAAATCTCTCTCCATGCCCTCTTCACCAAGGTGTTCCATTACAGGTATTTCCTATAACTCTCACTCCTCCTAGCCATAGGTTATACAGGCCGCTACACATTGAGTCCTTCCTGAGAGAACGTTCTCATCTTCTCATCGCTTTGGGACAGAAGGTAGTTGAAGACAAAGGAAAGTGAGTTATGTAAGTGGTTGTCCCCTGACGGGGGATGTTGAATTAGGATAGAGGAGGTCCCCTACCAGCTTCTCTTATATAGAATAGCAAAACTAGTTCTTAGAGCCAGCCAGGAGTCCTGGTAGCCTTCTGCTGTGAGGGGCACTAGATGTATGAACTAGAAACCTCCTTCCTTATGAAAGCAGGTTAGTATTCCTGTTTCAGCCCCTTAGTGAAAGCCGTCTACAGGAACCATTCCCATCTAGGGTTTTCCAAGAGCCCCCCAATAACCAAGGGAAGGAAGTGAGGGCAGGAGGAATGAACTTCACCTGAAATAAGTAGTTTTTAATATTTGGTCAGCTTAAAGCATTGTTCTCAGTATAGTACTGAGTTTTACTTTTTTCATTGGTGAGAAGAGAGAATGTTGAGTTTGTTGTATAAGTCCTGACTTCCAGAGCATTTTATATGTCTATGAGAGAGAAGGAAGGAAACAAATCCAGGGGCCTTATTCATTGTGCCTGACTTTCTCACAGCCAAGCTACAGGGAATTCCTCTTCTCAGAGGAGGCAGAAACAGAAAAGGAGAGAAAAAGAAAGTCACCCAGACCCCACAGGCCTACTCCCCTCACTTCAGGCTTCAGTTAGTGGCATGTAAAGGCTCCAGGCTGTTGAAGTCTGACTTAAGTGGAAAGTGAGAAAGTGTGATTGGTCAGACTTTAGGCGTGGGTTGGCTGCAGCCACCGAGCCTCCAGAGCCCATTAAACCAGAAGCAAAGTGACACCTGAGGACGGTGCTGATTGTTAAACTTGGGAAACCACTGAGTTCACCCGTAACTATAGTACACTAATTTGCCTTCCAATGTTTATAATCAGGATTCACAAGAAAAAATGTTGCAAATGCCAGAAATACACTCCAATATTAAATTTAATAGTAAACAAAATGAACTGTGTAAACTGTGAAATATACACCACCCCAAATGACAAATAGTTCCTTCCTTAAACAGTAATAAAGACTCAAGTCATATCACTTCCTGTGTGAGCAGAAACCACTGATGACTTCCTCCTGTTAGAGTCTCTTCTTACTGATGCTACCTTAACCCTCTCTCTAGAAACACATGCAAGACAAGACAGTGTAATTAGTGGTACACAGTCACTGCAGGGTCAGAGATATCTCCCTAGTTGGCTGCACATGATGATCAGGCCCTCTTGTCTTACTTTTAGAATTTTTCTTATCAATCTGTCTTTGCCCTCAGCTTTGAGCTTGGGAAAATGGGTAAAATCTCTAATTATTTTTTTCCCTTGATAAAACCATCTTAGTAGAAGAGTCCTTGTGATGCCAGGAGAATATTCACGCTTATGAATCTTCCCCCCAGCAGCTGTAGCAGCAGCATCACTTAAGATGTGACAGAAACACAAATTCTTGGGCTCCACCAAAAACCTGAATCGCACACTTCCAGGATGGGGCTCAGCAGACCGTATTTAACAACTGTCCAGGTGATTCTAATACATGCTAAAGATGGTAAACAATAGCTCTGTGCCAATTAAGTCAGAACCTTTGGGGTTGTGCAGCTTTTGTAGATGTCAGGCGTTGCTTTTGTAAAGCTCTGGGTAATTTCAATCAGTCAGATTGGTAAACACTGATTCATAGATTGGGTTATCATCTCTGTGCAAACTGAAAGTGATACTAAAATCTTTAATCTAGACCTCCTTCCTCACCCTCAGGCCAATATAGCCCAGAGTCAATATTTATGGATAACTAATTACATGTAGTGACAGGTGCTAAATGATAATTACAATTACCAGCTCATTTAATCCCTCTGAGGTAGCAGTTTTCATATTCCTTTTATAGATAAAGGACTGAGGAATTGAAACATTAAAGAACTTGCTCTGGAATAAGTATTGTAATATTTAGAGGTAAGGTGTCCTGTGTGTATCCCGTGCATAGGTAGTGTTTTATACAAAGCATTTTACATATGCACATACACATATACTCATGTATATATCCATATGTGTAGTTAATCATTTAATCTAGGTGGTGGGTATGCAGGTATTTAGTATATATACTATTTCAGCTTTTCTGCATAACACTTTTTCATAGTGTTGAAAACATTTTCCGGTCAACTTTGTTTTCATGCTTGTTTATCTGAGAATGAATGACACTATCTTTAGAAATAGGCATGATTGAAGTCAATTTGTAAAGAAATCTGGTAACATTACACTGTTATCCTATCCTTGAAGCCCTGTGCTGAATATACGGTTCCAAAGATGAAATTCTTCACTAGGTTTTGGGGCTTTATACTTAGTACCTGATTTGGACAGACCCATGTTTGCTAGCCACGGGATAATATATTGTAGGGCGTTTAACCCTCTGTATTAGTTGTCTACTGCTTCATAACAAATTATCCTGTTTGCGTTTAGTGGCTTAAAAACAAACATATTATGTCAGTTTCTGCGATCAGAAATCCGGCCATGGCTGAACTGTACGCCTCCAGCCCAGGGTCCCACACAAGGCTGTGATTAAGTGCTGCCCAGGGTTGCAGTCATCTTAAGGCCAAATGAGGTGTGACCTGCTTTCAAACTCACTTACATGGCTGGAGGGATGTTCATTGGAGAAATCAGTTCCTTGTTACAGAGCTTCTCACAACATGTAACTATGTCTTGATTCTCTAAGATGGAAGGCTTTCAGATGGAGAAAGTAAGAAAGGGTAAGAAAGAGGGAAATCATAGGCATTTTGTAATCTCATTGTGGCAGTGACATCCCATGCTTTTTACACATTCTGTTAGAAATAAGTCACTAAGTCCTACCCACTCTCCAGGGGAAATAATTATACAAAGATAGGAGGGAGGGATCATGGTGGGCCACACAGAGTCTGCCAACAACAGGCTCCTACTTCACCCTCCTACCTAAACCCTAATACTATGATCAGATCTTGTACCAACTCAGAATAAAGACCAATGTTAGTTGCTAGTGAACTTTTCCTACCTCTCAGAAAGTATCTTTCAATCTAGCAAAACAAGAAGAAAAGAGAGGCATATTGGCCTAGCATGGTAAGGACTTTGCGTTCTAATTGTGCCCAGGACAGCTTAGACATAGCCTTTCAGGTCCTCATTTCCAGCCTGCCAGCCTATGATTACAGTTGAGAGTCTACAGCCTGTGGCCATTCTGCTAGCAACTGTTTTCAGGTGGACTCCCCAGACACAGACTCTGAGACCTTTTCATGCAGAAAATTCATCAGCATATATGCTTAGGAACAACATCCCAACAAGTGTGAAGGAAGCAGTATTGTGCAGAGAGAGATGAATTAAAAATGTTGTTCAATCAAAATTCCCAGCTGATCCTAGAATTCAGGAATTGGGATGGTCCTACACACTTTTCCTGACTTGAGCAAGGGAGTTAGGCCTTTAAACTCCGCATCAACCAGTCACTAGATAGGGTCATTACATTTGGAGGGTTGCTAATTCAGGGTAATACAGCTCCCTGTGGCTGAAGGTAATTCCTGGAAAGGAACATAGGGATGAGCCCTCAGCAGCAAACACTGCCAGGTTACGAGTGAATGAGTGTCTCAACCCCGAAGCCAGATCTGTGTGGTGCTATGCAGGCTACTCCTGGGGGGAGTTCATAACTGATTAGCTTTCTTTTTTTTTTTTTTTGAGACAGAGCCTCAAGCTGTCCCCCTGGGCAGAGTGCCGTGGCATTACAGCTCACAGCAACCTCCAACTCCTGGGCTCAAGCGAGTCACCTGCCTCCGCCTCCCAAGTAGCTGGGACCACAGGTGCCCGCCACAACACCCGGCTATTTTTTTTTTTTTTGGTTGCAGCCGTCATTGTTGTTTGGCGGGTCCGGGCTGGGGATTCGAACCCGCCACCTTTGGTGTACGTGGCTGGCGCCTTAGCCGGTTGAGCCATAGGCGCCGAGCCACTGATTAGCTTTCTGAGGGGACTTGTATGTGGGCGAAGAGAATAAATACTTGAACTTTTCCTGACTATCGAATGTACTCTCTCATTGTTTCTTTCATGCTATTGTCAGTTTCTTTTTCTTAAGAAATTTTGAAACAAATATGTATATCAAAGAGAAATATAATTTAAAAATATTATCAGGGATAAAAATAAACAAAAATCAATGATATATAGGCTAAACAGACAAAATACATTCAATTTCTCAATTTTGATTGCTTTTTTATTTAGGCATGAAATTGTAGGCACAAAACTATTAGAACTAAGATATAAGAAACATAAAGTTGGAAAATAATTGAGTACTCACTTAACATGTGTTTGTATTTGTTAGTTAACTTTCTAGAAATGGAAACCTTAGGGAAGGGTGCATGTAGGGACCTGAAAGTAAGAAATTATCTTGGCAGAAGGCCAAAGACCTTGAGTAACTGATGTGCCTCTATCTGAACCCCAAGCTCGAGAGACTCATTATGTGAATTCAACTCTAAGGAGAATTATTCTGCTATCTGGAAAGTTCTGCTGCATTTTCTATAATAAAGAGTTATTTTTGTGAAGAAGTAACTAGAATCTTCTAGAATTTCTTTCATCAGTTGGTATTATGGCTGGCTCTTGATGGCATAAAATGAAATTCTTCCCTTGGAAACTATGACAGAGTTCTAGAGAAAATTAGCTGATGTACTAAGGGCTGCACAATTGAAATGGGATTTGTGTATCAATACCTGTATGCATACATGTCTGAACACAGAAAACACCTACAAACACAAACCTAACACTTGCCTGTATGCCTAGGTGGTATATCCAAACAAAGCTTTGGCCCAGTGAATCATAGGCTTAGTCCCTACATCCTCCCAACTTAACTTCTGAGGTTGCAATGTCTAAAATCCATCCACTTGTTGACTAAATCATCTCTTTCTTTCATTCTATACTTTCTTGAGCTGGTCAATGCATGCCATAGGTTATGCAGATAACCTTAGGTTAGTGGTAGATTTCTATTATAAAAAGACTATAAAACTGATCCAAAAGGTTACAGTCAGAGTTACTGAATATAGATCTATTTATGCCACAATATCAGCTAATGTTTCTGCCTCTAAATTCTTTTCTCAGTTTTTTTTTTTTTTTCCCCCTGGCTGGGGCTGAGGTTTGACCTACCATCTCCAGTATATGGAGTTGGCACCCTATTCTTTTGAGTCACAGGTGCCACCCTCTGCCTCTAATTCTTTTTCTTGGTCCTCTTTGACGTTTAATGACATACGCTTGATGCCAGCAGTGGTAATTTTAAAAAAAGAGACTTCTTAAGTGTTAATATGTGCACATCACCTGAAAGGTGTTGTTAAAATGGACTGATTAAAGGGGTCTGGAGTAGAAGCCAAACTATTGCATATTAACAAACTCCCAGGTGATCCTTACACTACCTGTCTGAAGATCGTACTTTGAGAAGGAGTTTAAAAGACCCTGATAATTTCCTAAACTCAGCTGAAATCTTACCTTAAACTACTACATAGTATATTCCACTTATAATTTATATCATTTTGATTAATAACATATCAATAAATATTTATTAAGCGGTTAACTTTTTGCCAGACAATATGGTAAAATTTGCACAGGTACTAATTTATTTCTTAAAATAATGTGGTAAATGATGTGTTATTCATGATCTACAATTTACAAACGAAAGAACTGACAGAAAAATTAAATGATCTGGTGAAAAGGTAATAAATCCTGTTGTTTATTTATTATTTATTGTTTTGAGACAGAGTCTCACTTTGTCACCCTTGGTAGAGTGCCATGGTGTCATAGCTCACAGCAACCTTGAAGTCTTGGGCTCAAGAAATCCTCATAACTCAGCCTCCCAAGTAGCTGGGATTACAGGCACCCACAACACCCAGCTAGTTTTTTTAGAGACAGAGTCTCACTCTGGCTTAGGCTGGTCTCAAACTCCTGAGCTCAAGCAATCCACCCACCTTGGCCTCCCAAAGTGCTAGGATTATAGGTGTGAGCCAATGTGCCCGGTCGCAAATCCTGTTGTTTAAATGAGAAGTTGTTAAGCTTTACTTTGCAAAAACTCAGTAAGGGTATGTCAATTTACTGTGTTTGGCAAATGGTTGAATAGGTCAAATGCTCAATCTGGAAACCAAATCAACAGCAGGCTGGCTATCCTGGCTATTATTAGAAATGGAAGCACTTCAATTGGGCATTAAACAGATATGCATGTGTTTATATATATGTATATACATGTATGTATATGATGTGTTGTATAAACACATAGACATACATATGTATACACTGAATATATACAATTTAAGTAGTATGTTTTCTGAAATTTCATTAAGACCCAGAAATGAAGAAGACTGTTTGATACTCAATTTTTCAAATCAAAATACCTAAGAGCTAAAGGACTTTTCCCCCACTTTGTTTGGTGTTTCTATTACTCAGTGTACTACATGTCACCTGACACGATCACTGGTAAGATCTAAGAGAATCAGCTCTATTATGTAAGGGGCTAACACCTGGTTGTCAATATTCTCCTGCTTTTCATAGGACATTTAACTATAACTCTGAATCAGAAAACATAAAATGTAAAATCCCTAACTTCATAAAACAATCAGAAAAATGATATGATAAGATCATTTGTGTGACATACTCAAGCTAATCCACTGCCAGGTGTTTTTCAACTGAACATGAATGCCTTCTAGAGAGACAGAAACAGCTTAGAACTTTTGATTGATTTAAAAGTTCTTGCCTGCCTTATCCTGGACTGGTGTCATGCAGTTAGTGCTTTGTTCCCCACCAGTCAACTATAACATCAATGGCTGAACCTGGCAAAGACTGTACAAAAAAGAAAAAAACCTAAAGGGTAATCTCCTTATAAGTGTTGACCCTCAAATACTAAACATAATACAGGCAAACAAAATCTACACACACTAAGAAAACAATTTAGCCAGACCGAGTGGGATTTATTTTATGAATGTCAGTGTTGATCAATATCTGAAATCCTTTAAATCACCATCTTATTAGATCTAAGGAAAAAGAAATATACTTTCTCCAGAAATGTTATAAAGGCCCTTTGGCAAATATTGCTTATAAAGCTCTCAAAATGAAAATTGATATGATTACTTCATTCCTAAAACCAACCTCTTACTTAAGCAGTAAGGAATTCTTACTAAGATTAGAAATAAGCCTAGAATACCCACTGCCTTAGATTTTATTTTCTCAGAAGCAGATCCTAAGTCAAGAATTTGAATGGAAGTAGGTTTACTTGAGAAGTCACTGCAGGAAGAACTGGTAGGATAGTAGAGGGTGATATAAGGAAAGATATGAGGCCAATATAGGGTATGAAATGGGGTTTCTCTGTGGCTAACTGAAGAGGGGTGATCATTCCTGCTGAATACCTTTGAGAGATGGTAGAGACCCTGCTTCAGAGATGTTCCCCAGGAATGGTGAGAAGTGTGGAGTAATGTATTTCTAAATTAGTATATGAAGATCTCAGATCCTTATCAATTCATGGTTTTATCCAACTTTCTATTTTTGCCAAACAGATGGACAGATATTATCATTGTACTTTTCTCACTATTAGTGAGTTTGAGCACCTTGACATCACCTATAAGCCCTCTCTTTATTTGCCCTGTTTTTTTTTAAGAATAATAGAATATTTTACTATGTTTTTTTATTTTCTCTTTTACTTATATTTTTCCAGAAATTCTCTGAATATTCAATTAATCCCTTGTAGGTTTTGGCATTGCAACTATCTTCCACATAGCACTGGGCATGCGGGGAACCTGGTTAGACAATCTAGAAGTGATCTGCCTGCTTCTCAGTTTTCTTTACCCTCATTATCTTGAGTACAACAAGACAATACGAGGTACATGCAAAGTCAAACATTTCTGTTCAATTTGTGAGACTATGATATGTAACACTTCTGTATTTTGTTGTTTTTTCTATTCCTTTACACGATGTAGTGGCTTTGCTCAATGATTGGTTTTATATAATCCTAGGTATTCTTCCATATTATGCAGACTATAAAGTTGTGAAGCAAGGACTATGAGCAAATAATGACAAAGGTTGGGAGAATCAAGGATGTTGATAGCTCTTGCTTCCACATAGAATACCTTCTCACTGTGTCATGATTCCAGTATGTGAGATCTTCGGCCTTTTTGGAGTGCTGCTTTTTCTTCTTGGAACTCTTTCTCCATGGGACTGTGTATGGGAGTTTAAGGCGACCTGCTGTGGTAGGTTCCACTACTGCTCTGAATTCCTCAGTAGGAGCCAGGTTGAATTCCAGGAGACAGTGGTCCATCTGCCACAGGTTAGGGATGTCATCTTATTCTCTGGCTCTTTAGAGAGCATCCTAATTACCTTTTGAATTTCATTACTCACTTTTCCTATCAATATTGTTTTTATGTGTATGTTCTGGAATGTTGTCTGAATTATCCTATAGACAACAAATGACCACAGGTTTTAGAATTTAAACTTATAAGTGTGGCAGTTGGTGGGAATAGTCTTCTTGTAGGCTTGCAGACTGGGCCTTTTAATAGATACTAAGTTGAACTGCAGTTCACTTGGTCTTTAAGAATGTGCCAGGATAGGATCAAGAAACCAAAAAGCCTTAACCCATTTCTTAAAAAGCCTTCACCTCCCTTAACCCATGCCACCCCTTGAAGAAACCACCATTTCTATCCTGAACAACTATGTCACAGCTGAGGATGCTATGTCAGTTGAGGATGCGAGAAACTGGGAGTGTGACACATTGTCTCCTGATTTTTCACATTTCTTAATATCCGTATATTTGTTGCATTATAAAGATAAAAGAAACCTTATATGTTCTGCCGGTTAGTTTCTTTCTCTCAACTTTATTCCTGTCCTACCATGATGGCCAGGCAGTATGCATGACATTTAGAATATGGTCTATGCACCTCTCTAGCCTCTTTTCATTCTCTTTGAGTGTTCTACCCTCCACCGCCTCTGGAAAATTCTCCCTTGTGCCAAGGTTATATCCTTCCCCCAATTTGAAAAGCTTATCTTCTTGGGTTTCTCTTTCATCCTATTTCTTTTTCCTGTTCAAACAGGGCTTTATGACACAGTGTCATAAGAAATAATTAACCAGTTAAGCCTACCTTTTGACCTAAGGGAGAATCCAAGAACAGAGAAATGGATGTCAAGATAGTAAGTACATTATTTGTGTGAACAGTTCTACAACAAAGTGAAATAATTATGATTGTTCAGATTTAATTCCTGGCTCGCTGGAGGAGAGAGCCAGGAATCTATATTTGTCACTGTCT
Source organism: Otolemur garnettii (assembly GCF_000181295.1). Taxonomy (NCBI): domain Eukaryota; kingdom Metazoa; phylum Chordata; class Mammalia; order Primates; family Galagidae; genus Otolemur; species Otolemur garnettii. Next base: position 31,517,764 of record NW_003852396.1, read on the forward strand.
ATACCAGTGATTTGCAATCTATGTGCTGGCAAACTGGTGTGCCATGAAAAAAATCTTAGGTATGCTGTAAAAATTTTTAAAAGATCATTAGTTAAATTATTTTTGAAAATAAATAAATAAATAAAGAATTGTTCAAATAATGTACTTTGGTCAAAATTAAATCCAATTTATTAAAAAAATTATTTTTGAAAGAAGTTTAAAGTGCGGTAAGTATATTCTTTTTCTTACTTTTTTTTTTTTGATCAACATAATTTAAGTGTACCATGGGAGTTTAACTATAGGTTCAAGTGTGCTATGAGATTAAAAAGATTGAAAAAAATTGCTCTATATACTTAATTTTTATCTTTTTTATTTTTTTGAGACAGAGTGTCACTTTGTCTCCCTCAATAGAGTGCTGTAGTATCATAGCTCACAGCAACCTCAAACTCTTGGGCTCAAGTGATTCTCTTGCCTCAGGCCCCTGAGTAGGTGGGACTGCAGGTGCCCACTACAACACCTGGATTTTTATTTTTGTTTTAGAGACGAGGTCTCCCTCTGGTCTCCCTCAGGCTGGTTTTGAACTCCTGAGTTCAGGCAATCCATCTGCCTTGGCCTCCCAGACTGGTAGGATTACAGGCATGAACCATCGCACCTGGCTTTAATCTACTGAATGTAGATGTAATGATGGCATCTACTTTAGAAAGTTGTGAAAATCAAATGACATAATCTTTGAAAACCAATTACTAGGTGCCTGACCCATAGTGGACTTTCACAAATCCTACCAATCGTGGGTCTTTTGTTTTCCTTTCAGGATGTACTATATTGCTAGTTTGACTTTTAGATGTCCTCTGATGACTTAAAGAAACAAAGACTAGTTATCCATTAAGCATCTGCCTCCTCCTGCAATCTGGAATGTCTCAGGGGCCAGAACACAAAGAGAAACTGGTATCTAGAGGACTCAGTGTTTGGCAGCTGGACAGAGGCCAAGGGAAGGTAGAGTGTCCAGGGAGAAGGCAGGACCATAGGGTATCTACAGGGAAGAGAGGGCTCCTGATTGGTGGTCTTGGAAAAAGCAATACTCATTACCATGATGTCATTATTCCCACCCATTCAGACATGTACATAAATCCCTTGTTTTCTGAGTGAAAAAAAAAAAAAATACCAGGCATTTGACCCTGAGAAAGAAACAGAAAACTCCAGGGCAGTGAGTAATAGACCTAGATATTGGGGTGATGGAGTTGCAAAGCTAGAGTCACCCAAGAAAGGAAGAAACAAGTCCTTAATTCTACACTAAATAGCTGGACAGGTCTGGAGGGTGCTGCTGATATCAAAACCTTATGGAAATGATATAAGAATGGGGCAAGTGGAGATGGAATAGAAACATGGTTATTTTGGATCAGTGCTGAGAGAGGAAGGGGTAAGTCGAACACTGGGCTGACAGACAGATTTTAGGGACCAGAGAAACTTATGAAAAGTTAACCAAGAAGTAGAGCTGATTGGGAATGTGTTTGGCTGTAGAGGGGAGGTATTTAGGTAGGGCATGGGGTTATTATAAACAGAAAGGTTCGATTTACATGAATTATACATTAGTAGTTTTACATTTGAGAACACTTTTATTTGAATTATGTATTTTCCAACTTTTTAAGAGAGTAAACAACTCACCACATATCTTTAGATTTAGTTATTGATGTTGATTTGTCTAAGCTAGTTTTCAGTGATTGATTCTCCAGATCTTCCTATGGTTGTCTCTGCAGGGCTGATCCCAGAGGCTGTCGGGGCGGAACTGTATCTTCAGAGAGCTTGGCTAGAGCTGTCTGAAAAAAGAAAAACCTTGGCTCAGCACCTGTAGCTCAGAGGCTAGGGAGCCAGCCACATACACTGGAGCTGCTGGATTCAAATCCAGCCTGGGCCTGCAAAACAACAATGACAACAACAACCAAAAAATAGCCAGGCGTTGTGGTGGGCACCTGTAGTTGCAGCTACTTGGAGGCTGAGGCAAAAGAACCGCTAAGCCCAAGAGTTTGAGGTTGCTGTGAGCTGTGTGATGCCACAGCACTCTACTCAGGGCAACATAGTGAGACTCTGTCTAAAAAAGAGAGAGAGAGAAAAACCTCAACAATCAGAATACAGATCTTGGTCTGGGTAGTAGATAGTGGGTATGTTCACATCATAAAAATGATCAAGCTGTGCACCTGAGATTTGTGAATTTTACAGGATCTACAGGGTGCTTCACAAAGAAACGAGGGAACAGGAGAAGCCATGTGAAAAAGAAAATTTTAAGAAGTCACTGACTTGACCACAGATCCTTAATGAAGATCACTGTTGATCTTAGCAAGAAATGTTCAATCCCAATAGGTTGAATGAAACCAAAATTTAAAAAAAGTTTTAAGGACCTAAATCAAATGTCATATTTGAAAAGACATATGGTGACATATGTAAATCATAGCAGTGCTAATCAAGAAGAAAATTGAATAAGGATTAAAAATTAAATACTCTGACGTTTATAAAAGGTATACCCAGGTAGAAGTTTTCAGGGCTGGAAAGAAAATGTGTAGGGAATAGCACCCACTGAGGCTCCCACAGAAGAAAAGTAGGTGGATCCAGGAGAGGAAGGTCCTAGATCACAGGTGGTAGGGACTAGGCATTCTGGCTCCTTGGACTTCTCAGCATTTTAAGCAGTAATGCTCAATGCTGAGTTTGTGGCATCAAGAACACATATAACAGTCTTACGAATATCTTTTTCTTTTACTCTTCACCACCATTCTACTTCAAAAGCTTTCCCTTGTCTTCTGAGATCTATCACTGAAGATGTTTTACCCAGTGGCTATCAACATCAAGGTTCCTATAATCTGATTGTACCATGAAATTCAGTACTTTATCCAATCTGTTCCAGGATATGTCATTTCTTATATTTAGGCTTTTGTTTTGTTGATGGTCTGTTTGCCTCAATAAGTATCACAGTTTGGAATCCTATCACACATACTTGGTTTTTCAGAAGACTCTTTCAGATACCCAACAAGGCTGCTGTTGGCACTGGGGTGTGAAGTCAGTCAGTGGTAGGCTGACAGGGAGATAAAGAAAAGGGGGGCAAATGTGTGCCTTATGGTCAGACAGAGGCCCAGGTGACTGTTTGTCTAGTGCTTGGCTAACAGAGAAATGTCTACTGCAGCACATGAGCACAGAATTCCATCAATTTCTTTTATCCAGTGATTCAGAGAGGGGCCAAGCTCTAGATGAGAAGTTAACAAGGGGTAAGTAGAGGCAGTATCTGAAAGTAGGAGTATGCTAATCAGAAGTAGGAGTAAGCTTCTCAATCTGGATGGCTTTTATTGAGGAGAGGCACAGGAAGTGATACTTAAAGGTGGCTAGTCTTGAGGGCTGGTAAATGAGCACCCTTTATATAAGATTGCCTGCTCACCTAAGAAACAATTTTTAGGCTTTATGTGATCAATGTTGATCCAACACAAGTTATACCACTGCTATGGAAACCCACTACGCAGATTTCTTGAGAGAGACAATATGACAGCAGTGAGAGTTTGAGGAAGAAGATCAATTGTACTTAGTATTCTTATTTTATTTTATTTTTATTTATTTTTTAGAGGCAGAGTGTCACTTTATCACCCTTGGTAGAGTGCCATGGTGTCACAGCTCACAGCAACCTCTACCTCCTGGGCTTAGGCGATTCTCTTTCCTCAGCCTCCCAAGTAGCTGGGACTATAGGCGCCCACCACAATGCCCAGCTATTTTTTGTTGCAGTTTGGCTGGGACCAGGTTAAAACCCACCACCCTCGGTATATGGGGCTAGCGCCCTACCCACTGAGCCACAGGCACCGCCCTGTACTTAGTATTCTCTTTGGTCTGCACCTGGGATCCTGGCTCTAGGTCTGTGAACAAGCTGTATGCCCATGTTCTCAAGAAGTGAAATGATGTGCTAGTAATAGTAAAAACAGTTAAACAAGGATTTTTTGCCTAGATAAGGAATATTTTTCACAGTCACTTCCACTCCATCCTTAATCTGATTTCAATTTAGCAACGGTTGTTATATGGCAGCAGAAGTGTTAGCTATTCCTAGTTTTTCTTATTAGGCATTAGTTGTAGGCAAATGTGAGACATTTTCACAGAAGTCATGATTAAAGAAACCTAATGAAAGTAAGCAAGAAGTCACAACATAAATCCTGAACTTGAGAGTAGACCTATAATGGAACAGATAGTAAGCTCCTCGTCACAATCAGATTAGAAAAACCTTGCGATCTATAGCCAGTGAGTGAGATATCTCCGATGGAAGATAATTGAAGACAAGAGAAAAGCTTCAGGTAATGAAGATTGAGCAGATTTTTTTTTTTTAAAGACCTCCACTCACACCTATTTAAATATGCTATTTGGAGCAGTCTAGTGCCAATTACACAGAGAGTAGTCTCATTTTTAATTAGTTACATTCCATCAAGTACCAACAGACCTAGCTTCATGCTAATCACTTTTACATAGCTTCTCATTTAAATCTCCAAACAGTTCTATGATATAAGAACTAATATCTTCTTACTAATGAGCAAAGTCAAGCTGGAAAGTTTACATAATTTGATGAAGGCAAAATGGCCAGCAGTTGATGAAGTAAGATTTTCATTCTAAGAATATGAATCAATGCTTCTCTCCACTCTCCTATTCTGTGTGTTGATATAGGAGCTACCATGCATTCTGAGGAGGGTATAAAAGTATACAGGGTTTTTATGCTGTTTTCAGTGGAAAGAGAAACTAGGATTTTGTTATGGAAGTTCCACCAATGTCTTCCAAGGCAGATTGGTACCACCAGGATACCAATGGTTCATTGTAAAGAGTGCTCTCAAATGGTTGGGAAAATGTGCATGTGCCAAACACCATATGAAATCATAGAACAACCCATCATTTCTTATACTCAGGTTTACCCAACCAAATCATTACACATTATTAAGATAATGTCATACCTGAATGAGGCAATGGATGGTAAATGCAGAAATACACAGAGATCAGCAAGTATTGGATGGAGCTCAGGTATTGCCTGTGCACAGCTTTAGCTCTCCTTGTCTAATCAAAACAGTCATAATGAAGCCCTTATTTTTCTACAATCATTATACATTAGTTGTCTTCTTGACTATTAATCTTGGGCTGGAGAATCACAGTTGGGATAAACTGTACTTGAACCTGAAAGTTACCACATAGTTGCTATGTGATCTTGGACAAAGCATTGAATCACATTTCAGCTGTATCAACTGTCATGTATGGAATTGATGTTTTTCCTGTCTTATAAATGTAGAAATACCCTCAGATTATGAATACTACATACTTTATAACGGTATCTGTACATATGACATCATTAAAAAGTGCTTTACTTTCTAAAAAATATTCCTTGTTTCCTATAATATTTTGGTAGTTTAACATAAGGAGAGAGTTAGTTATGTTGGTCAATTATACATTTCATGGGGATTCATCTCCAAGGTAGCCCCAAAGTTTTATTTATAATAATTTAATTTATTATTGGACCAGCTCAATAGGAAATGTATGCTGATTTTTAGAGAATGAAGTGATTATAAATATTTTTGTACAGTTTACCATCTCCTATGAAAATTGGTAATTTTGTCCTCTGATGATATTTTCCAGATGCCAAGGATACAAAATTTGATGTGTACTACTTCCAAAAGAACTTGTTTCATTTAACAATGTAAGTGTTAGCCACTGAGCATACAGATAAAAGACATTTTTTTCCTCTAATTTATCATTCATTCAGTATAAATTATTTATCATAATGAGTATACATATTTTATTTATTTATTTATTTATTTTTTTGAGACGGAGCCTCAAGCTATCATGCTGGGTAGAGTGCCATGGCATCACGCTCACAGCAAACTCCAGCCCCTGGGCTCAAGCGAATCTCCTGCCTCAGCCTCCCAAGTAGCTGGGACTACAGGCGCCCGCCACAATGCCTGGCCATTTTTTGGTTGCAGTCATCATTGTTGTTTGGCGGGCCCCGGCTGGGGATTCGAACCCGCCACCTTAACTGTATGTGGCTGGTGCCTTAACCGCTTGAGCCACAGGTGCCGAGCCTACATATTTTATTTTAATTGACTTGTACACCACAGCTATGGATCACAAACTTGGTATACAGCCATGAACAAGAGACATTTGAGTACATTGAATAAAGTCATAGGTAGAGTATTAAAATTATCATTCACTTTAGATCAGTGGTTCTCAACCTTCCTAATTCCGTGAGCCTTTAAACAGTCCCTCGTGTTGTGGTGAACCCCAACCATAAAATTATTTTCTTATGCCTGTATTTGTATGGGGTGTATGTGACGGTTTTAGGCAAAGCCTGTGAAAGGGTCGTTCAACCCCCAAAGGGGTCATGACCCACAAGTTGAGAACCACTGATTTAGATCCACAGAGGTCAGTGTGAGAGAGCTCTAACTAAGCTCAGAAGAGAGGCACCTAACTTAGACTTGGCATGGATTGGGGAAGACAGAAAGCAAAATGTTCTAACACATGAGCTGGTTCTGGAACAATGAATAGAAATCAGTAAGGCAAAGAACACTCAGGATGAAAGCTAAAACAGGCAGTTTTCTGATCCTGAGAATACCATTAAGATAAGAATATCCCCAGGCTTTCCAAACACCACAGACGGGAACACATCTTACAAAATTGTATCCTTCTCACACATCACTTTATTCATTAATAGGAAAGGAGTCTCATGTGTGATGCTGGGGCCACTCTACAACCACACAATGGACACCCCTGCCATGTTCCTCCTCACAGGAATTCCAGGATTACAGTCTTCGCATCTCTGGCTGGCTATCTCACTGGGTGCCATGTACACCATAGCCCTGATAGGAAACACCCTCATTATGACTGCAATCTGGATGGATTCCACTCTACAAGAGCCCATGTATTGCTTCCTATGTGTTCTGGCTGCTGTGGACATCATTATGGTCTCATCTGTGGTGCCCAAGATGGTGAGCATCTTCTTCTCAGGAGACAGCTCCATCA
>NW_003852396.1:31525514-31536404 GCF_000181295.1 Otolemur garnettii
AGATCTTTGGAGCTGCACTGGTTTACCTGGTACTTTAGGAATTCTGAGGTCAATTGGTAATGGGTAGGCTTGAATAGGCTTTCCATTTTTAGCAGTATGTGAAAGAAATGTTTCTTAGATACTGAGAACCTTTTCAATGGTTTCAGTGAGCCAGTACCTGAATCTGAGATAAATTTGGCAGAGAATACAGATTTGGAATTTTTCTTTCATTAGCTTGTGACCCATATTTCCAACCCAATGCCCTACCAGTCCCTTTGCTGAAGAAATCAACTGTTTTGTATCCCTGCACTCATCTGGCTGGTTTTCTCAGAACTGTTCCTCCCCTCATGTGATTACATGAACACTCCCCACTGGTCCAGTGATGAATCCACGCAGTTTTGGTTATATACTCACAGATATTTAAGGGTCTTCTCCAGGCAAAATGTATTCTAGTTTCAGGAGGCATTAACTTAGGATCAATGATTGTGTTCATTTTACGACACATTGATTAAGGAAGAGGAAATTGTACCACTGCAAGAGAAGTAAGTTAACATGATGCATTGGAGAGAGTGAGTTTTTTCTTATCTCATTCCCCAGGTGCATTTGTTAAGTTTTATGATATACTTCTAGCTCTTTATAATACATCTTTTAATGCTACGTGAGTTAGTGTACCAATTATCAGATTTTTGTCATTTAAGCAACATTAGCTATGTCTATGAGTGTTTGGTTTGGGAAATCTAATTTTTTATTTTTGTTTCCAAGTCTTTCTCTGTGTGATTCATCTTCAGATATAGAAGACAGATTGAACATAACACTAGTCTTTTTTCTTCTGGACACCTTTCAGGAGTAGTACTCTAGCATTAACAACTTAACAGAGAACAAATAAAGAAGTTGAAATGTCACTACTTTTCTTCAGGTCACTGGATACTTAATTTTTGTGTTTGTTTACCCTTTCAGAAAGTTGTAGAGTGAGTATTCAGTATATGTAAAACAGAAAAAATTTCATATGTAAGAGATAAATATATATGACTGTGGTATATTTAAAATTTTAATAATTTCCTGACTGAGTTAATCTTCAAAGTGAAAGAAGAAACAGTGTTGATAACAAAGTTATTGTATTTGAGTCATAACATTTCCCTCTACTGATATGGAATACAATGTTAATTTGTGAAGGAATTGAAGATTAAATAAATAAAATATGATAGGCATATAAAACCTCTGACATGTTGTATTTACTTAAAGATACACCCAATATATTTCTTTTTCTTTTTCTTTTTTTGAGACAGAATCTTACTATGTTGCCCTTGGTAGAGTGCCATGGCATCACAACTCATGGCAACCTCAAACTCTTGGGGTTAAGTGATTCTCTTGCCTCAGCCTCCCAAGTAGCTGGGACTACAGGCACCTGCCACAATGCCTATCTATTTTTGTTGCTGTTGTTGTTGTTGCAGTTGTTTAGCTGCATATATGATTGTGTATGTGGCTGGAACTGTAACCACTATGGTGTATGTGGCTGGCACTGTAACCACTATGCTACGGGCGCCAAGCCCACCCAATACATTTCTAATTCCAAAATATTAAGGGGCAATTCTAGGAATTACTCAAATTGTAGTCCTATATGGATATGTAGTCATATAATAACATTTTAAAATAGATTAGTTACTTAACAAATTAGCATCCATACTTTTGCTAATATTGGACTTATTTACCTACCGAGAATGTATTCTATTTCTGGAGAATAGCAGAGTAGGAATCACGCTCCTAAAAATGTGATAATGATGCACTGAGATCCCAAAGAACAACAAAAAGGAACTCTCTTTCTCTTATAAGCCCTTATATGCAAAGAGAACAAGATCATAAGGTTGTTAAATATATATGATAAAATATTCATTTTGAAAAGTCACACTATTCTTTCTCTATAATCAACCTAATGAATTGACTATGCCCATTAAATCGATGAATATTAGCTGCCTTAAAGAGTCTGATGTAAAGTCCTACCTGCATCAAATCCAGAAATTTCTTCCAGGCATTTCCAGCTGGAAGCCTGTCCTACCAGCTTTGTGTTTTATTTTCAGAAGAATTCTCTGAAATTAGATGGGACCCACTGTTAGTACTCAAATACTTACTGAACTACATCCTTCCCAAAGTGTACTGGTTCCTTGCCAAACAGAAAATACTATGCTTCTCACAAGACAATCAGATACAGCCCCTGCCCTATCACATGAAGCAAATGTGTTCATTCACTAAAGGCCTGGCACCCACAGTAAACCCTTAGTGTGTACATGGTAAGACATTACAATCAATCTTGTTGAAAGGCAGGTTAGATTTCCTATAGGGAGTTTTGATCCTACAGGTTTGTCCTTCTGTTTCTTCTTTTTGCAAGACCCAACACTTTTACCCTTTTACCTACCTTCTCCCTTAAAGTTCAGATGTAGTTGCTCTTGAGTAGTAAAGCAAGGCCAGGAAAACCTCTTCCCTGTGTTATATGAATGAGTGTACCATATTGGGAATGCCACCCTGGTATTACAGGGAGCGTGCAGGTGTAGCTACCTGCCTCCTGCCTTTCTGCCCATGTTTGAAAGTTATAGTAGAAGAAATGATCCATTAAATTCATATTTGAACAGGAGGATAATTATCACCTAGTTTTTATTACCCCTTTAAGGCAGGAAGAGCTTGTTTTTGTCTTGATTTTAGACACAGTGATGAATGTTCCCTCACATAAATATTTAGCATGGGCATATGCATGTGCACACACAGACACACACACATACACATACTATACCTGGGAGTCAATGGTGAACCAGAAAAATAAGGTCATTTTCTTCTTGTGGTTCTTGGAACAGAATATAAGCAACTGTCCTGTAGAAAATCATTTTCATGCATTTAAAAGGTCCAATCTTCGTGCCTGGTCTTAAAAATCAGACAATGTGGGGCAGTGCCTGTGGCTCAAAGGAGTAGGGCGCTAGCCCCATATGCTGGAGGTGGCGGGTTCAAACCCAGCCCCAGCCCAAATCTGCAAAAAACAAACAAACAAAAAAAAAAAACAGACAATGTGAAATAATGTGACATCGTTTATCCTTTAATTCTTCTAACAAGTAATTGTAGCAAACCAGGATTACAAATTATTAACATATAAATGAAAAGAGTCAACAAACTCAAAATATTACATTATGAATGCATCCCTTATTACTTAGATCATTCTTGGTTTGAATGAATTTACTATCTAACAATCCTTGTTTTCTAAGGATCCTTCAAATATTTGTTCTATTAAGACCATCTTAAGACAACATTGATTTATCACCAACCCTCTTCTAAGTGTCCACAGACGTAACTGGAAGTGCTTCCTGATAACCTTTTTCTCAACTCATCCCTGAGGGGTTCCCCCAGAAGACACATGTTCCTTCTAATGCAGGAAGGTGTCACCATTTGCAAGGACCAGGTGGCTCATCAGCTCATTCCTCACCAAGAATCTCATAGAAATATTTTTCTTTCTACTGTGAATTCTCATGGATCAATGTTTGGAACTCATTTAATCAGATCACTTATCTTAATAGATTAAGAGGGAAAGGTAAGATACTCTCTCCAGACATGTTGAAAAGGCCCTTTGGTATCTATTGCTCATGAAAAAACTCAAATAAATAAAAATTGTTTACAATGGATATGTATACTTCATTCCTTTTTAAAAATTAAGTCATAAACAAATAGATCATGTATACATTGATGCCTTTATGGGGTACAATGTGCTGATTTCATATACAGTTAATCATACAGTTTGAATGCTGAACATTGAACTAGTTAATATAGTCTTCACCTCATATACTTAATTATTGTGTTAAGACATTTATACTCTATACTTAATATACTTGACATGTTCCCTTGCCATATGAACCATAAACGGAAAGGTTCTACCATTTACCCTCCTTCCGTCGAATCTCCCTCTTCTCCTCCCATCCTCCTCATCTTCCCTTCTCCATCTCAGGCTATAGTTGTGATTTATCTTATGAAAGGGTGAGTGATTATAAATTGGTTTCATAGAAGCCCAAGTGCCCATTGACTCATGAATGGATTAATAAATTGTGGTATATGTATACCATGGAATATTATGTAGTCTTAAAAAAAGAAGGAGACTTTACCTCTTTTATGTTTATATGGATGGAACTGGAACACATTCTTCTTAGTAAAATTTCTCAAGAATGGAATAAAAAGTATCTAATGTACTCAGTACTATATACTTCACTCCTAAAGTCAGCATCCTACTTAGGGGAGAAACAGTAAAGTGCCCTGTAAGATTAGGAACACAGTATGAATACCGACTGCCTTAGATTATATTTTTCAGAAGTAGATCCTGGATCAATGAATTGAATACAAGTAGAGAAGTAGTAATTCAAAGAAGCACTAGGAGGAGAGTAGAGAGTGATACAAGAAAAGAATTAGGCCAATACAGGATATGTAATGAGTAGGTTTCCCTGTGGCTAACTGGAGAGGGGCTGGTCAATCCTGCAGGAGACCTGTGAGAGACTGTGTCGAATCTGCCTCAGAGATGTTCTACAGGCAGGGTGAGGAAGCTGGAGTGGTAACCACTGGCTCCAGCCTTCTTTGAATGAGGTCTTCCTTGAGACGTGTTAATACACTTCTAAATTAGTACATGGGCATTCCCATATCCTCAAATCCTCACTGATCCATCGTGTTATCTTTTTTCTTCTACACACATTGTTCTGAAGGTTAAAGAATCAGGTCACTATTTCTCAGTTTTCTTTAGCCTCATTATCTTGAGCACAACAAGGCAATACTAGGTACATGCAAAGCCAAACATTTCTGTTCAATTTTTGAGAAATACGATATGCAACATATGTCATTTTTCTATTCTTTTTCTAGTCATTTACATGATGTAGTGGCTTTGCTCAGTGTTTGGTTTTATGTAATTCTGGATGTTCTTCCAGATTAGGACTATAAAGTCATGGAGCAAGGACTTTGAGCAAACAATGACAAATGGTGGGAGATGTTGAAAGCTTTTGCTTCCACATAGAACACCTTCTTGCTGTGTCATGATTCTGGGGTCTTTGGCCTTTCTGGAAGGCTGCTTCTTCCTCTTGGAGCTCTGTCTCCATGGGACTGCATGTGGCAGAGGGAGTTTAAGGCAACATAATGTTTGTGAGGATCCACTACTGCTCTGAGTGCTTTAGTAGTAGCCAGGCTGAATCCCTGGAGACAGTGGTCCATCTGTCACAGTTTAGCTGTGTCATTTTCTGCTTTGGCTATTTAAGTAGCATCCAAAGTTTTTGCTTGATTGCTTACTTTTCCTACCAATATTACATATTATTTTTATGTGTATACTCTGGCATGTTGTCTGAATTATCACATAGGCAACAGGCATCCATAGGTATTAGATTTTAAACTAAGCACAGCAGTTGGTGGGAGTAGTCTTCATTCAGGCTTGAACACTGGGTCTTGCAGTAGATGCTATGTTGAACTTGAACCCAACTAGGGTTTAAGAATGCATGAGGTTGGAGTAAAGAAACCAAAAATCCTTTGCTCTGACCCCCTAACCATCCTGATAAAAGATAGCAGAAAGCCTTTCTCTGCTCACATCATGAATAACTATGTCTCCACTGAGAACTGGGGAACTGAAAGTAAAATGAATTTCTACTGATTTTTTTCAAATTTCTAAACATTCCTCTATTTTTTGCCATTAAAAACAAAAAGAAGCTTTTTATCTGTGCCCGTTGGCTTCTTTCTCTCAATTATATTACTGGCCCATTATGATGCCCAGCAGTCACGACCTTAAATTATGTCCTATGCAATCCTCTGGCTTTTTTCCATTTTCTTTCAAGTTCCTGCCCTCTACTTCCTCTGGATAATTCTCCATTTTGAGAATATAGTGCCTTTTCATACCTTTGTGCTGAGGTCTATGTACTTCCTACAGATTGGAAAGCTTGTGATCCTGGGTCTTTCCTACATCTTCATTCTTTCCCTTCTTGTTAAAACAGGACTTTATTATACAGTGTCATGAAACATATTGAACCAGCAATGCCTACCATGAATCCCCAGGGAGAAGTGAGGAATGGTGAAATGGATTTTGAGATACTAAGTACATTATTAGTGTGAATAGTCCTACAACAAAGTGAACTGAATTATGATTACTAAAAGTTAAATCCTGACACTGAGGCTTATATACCTTGCTTTCATCTATTCAATGTAGATGTAATGATAGGAGCTACTTTAGAAAGTTGTGAAAATTGAATAATGTAATCTTTGAAAACTAATTACCAGGTGCCTGACACATAGTGGACTTTCACAAATCCTGCCAATCGTGGGTCTTTTGTTTTCCTTTCAGGATGTACTATATTGTTAGTCTGACTTTTAGATATCCCCTGATGACTTGAAGAAACAAAGACTCATTATCCGTTAAGCAACTGCCTCCTCCTGCAATCTGGAATGTCTCAGGGGCCAGAACACAAAGAGAAACCAGTCTCTGGAGGACTCACAGTGTTTGGCAGGTGGACAGAGCCCAAGGGAAGGTGGAGTGTCCAGGGAGAAGGCAGGACCATAGGGTATCTACAAGGAAGAGAGGGCTCCTGATTGGTGGTCTTAGAAAAAACAATACTCATTACCATGATGCTGTATTTTTCCTCTTTGATTTTGGAACATTCTTCCTACTTGTTCAGAAGTGTCGTCTTTTGAGTGAAAGATATGTGGACTACCAACATCAACCCACAGAGAAACTTAAATAGAAAAATCTCCAGGGAAGTGGATAACTCACCTGGGTATTGACTTTTGGGCTAATGGAGTCTCAAGGCCAGGGGCACTCCAGAACGGAGGAGATAAGCCCTCAATTCTACACCAAAGGGCTGCATAGGTCTGGTGGGCAATACTGATGTCAAGACTTTTGGAAATGATATGAGGATGAAGCAAATGGGAGAGAGATTGGAAACATATGATTGCTTTGGAGTAAAGCTAAGATCAAAGGTAAGTCTAAATTCTGGATGATAAACAGACAACGGGACCAAAGTATTTATGCAAAAGAAACCAAGCAGTAGGGTTGACTGGCAGCATGTTTTGTTGAAGAGGGGAGGTACTGTCAGGTGCACAGGGTTATTATAAACAGAAATCAGCCATTCAAATGAATGTTATGCAGTAGTGCTTTTCTATTTAGGAAAATAATTTGAGTTACCTATTCTCCCTCCTTTTAAGAAGAATGAACGTATCACCATGGAGTATTATGAATTAGTAACTGATATTGATTTGTCTAAGTTGGCTTTCAGGGATTGATCCTCCAGGTCATCGTGTGAAGGTCTCTGCAGGTTTAAAGGTAGAAGGAAGAGCAAGGATGAAAATATGTCACAGGACATCTTGGCCATTGATTACTGAGAAGAGTAAATCTCAACCACAAGGAAGCAATTTTCTCTCTATCTTGGTCTCGGTAGTGGATATGTGGGTGTATTCATTTTTTTACATCATAAAAATTTATCAAGGCTTGCCCTTGCACCTGAGATTTATGCATTTTTATAGGAACTATGCAGCATTTTAAAGGATTAGCCAAAATATGAGGAACCTGCAGTAAAGTTAAATGTTTTGGAGAGGTTAAATGAAACAAAACATTAAAGTCACTGGTTTAGGAACAGATCCTTGATGAAGATCACTGTTGATCTTAGCAAAAAACATTTAGTATCAATCAGTTGAGGTGAACAAAAATTTGAAAAACCAACAAGGAACCAAAGAAAATGTCCAGTTTTTGAAAGACTGATAACATATGTAAATCATAGCAATACTAATCAAGAAACTTAAATGAAGATTAAAAAAAAACCAAAACACTCTCAAGTCCATGAAAGGTATGTCTGGTTAGAGTTCCCAGGGCTGGAGAGAAGAGGTATGGGCCAGAGCACCAGCTGAGGCTGTCCACAGAAGAAAGGTGGGTGGGTGCAGAGCAGCCAGGAGAAGGATTAGAGGTGGTGGGGACTAGGCATTTTGGCTCCTGGGACTTTTCCTTAGCCCTTTAAGAAGTAATCCCCAATGCTCCATCACAAACACACACAACAGTCTTATGAATATGCTGAATATTTTTTGGTCTTCACCATTATTCATATGCTGAATATTTTTCTGTCTTCAACATCATTCTACTTCAAAAGCTTTCCCTTTTCCTCTGAGATTTGTCACTGAAGATGTGTTGCCCAGTGACTATACACAGCAAGGTTCCTATAATCTGATGGTGCTGTGAATATCACTACTTTAGTCAATCTTTTCTAGCATATAGTATTTCTTGAATTTAGGGTTTCAATTTTATTGTTGGGTTTGTTTCAGTAACCAGTAAGTTTTGATCACACTTGCCAATCCTGTCACAAATACTTGGCTCATCAAAAAGCGCTGAGTGAAGGCCCTAACGTTTTCTTTTTTACTATAGTATACATGGTTGTTCTCTTGACTATTAATGTTGGGCTGTATAGATACCTGGGAGTTGCAGAATGCTTTGGACTTTAATCTGAAAGTTACTACATACTTGCTAGGTGATTTTAGATAAAATATATTTTTTTATTAAATCATAGTTGTATACAATAATGTGATTATGGGGTACAACGTGCTGGTTTCATGTACAATTTGAAATACCTTCATCAAACTGGTTAACATAGGCTTCACCTCATTTTCTTAGTTATTGTGTCAAGACATTTATGTTCTGTACTTAGTAGATTTAACATGTACCCTTGTAAAATGCACCAAAAGTGTGGTCCCATCAATACCCTCCCTCCATCCATCCTCCCCTTCTCCTCCTCCCCCTTTTTCCCCTTCATCTTGGGCTGTAGTTGGGTTATAGCTTTCATATGGAAGTGTGAGTGTTTATAAATTGGTTTCACATTAGGGCGGAGTACTGAATGCAAACTAATATGTTCCTTTTGGAAAGAAGTTTGGAGATCACTTAGGGATCTAAAAATAGACCTGCCATTTGATCCTGCAATTCCTCTACTAGGTATATATC
The DNA here is from genome assembly GCF_000181295.1 of Otolemur garnettii. NCBI lineage: Eukaryota > Metazoa > Chordata > Mammalia > Primates > Galagidae > Otolemur > Otolemur garnettii. Next base: position 31,534,462 of record NW_003852396.1, read on the forward strand.
CAGAAAACCAAAAATCACTTTATAACAAAGATATTTGCACCAGAATGTTTACTGCAACCCAATTCATAATTGCCAAGTCATGGAAGAAGCCTAAGTGCCCATTGACCCACGAATGGATTAATAAATTGTGGTATATGTACACTACGGAATATTACGCAGCCTTAAAAAACATGGAGACTTTACCTCTTTTAGGTTTACATGGATGGAGCTAGAATATATTCTTCTTAGCAAAGTATCTCAAGAATGGAAGAAAAAGTATCCAATCGATAAAATATTTAATCTAAGTTATAATACCACCTTGTGGAGTAAATGTTTGTCATATTTTAGAAATATATATATTCAGATTATGAATAATATACATTTTAACAGTGTTGGTGCATACCATGTTCATTAAAAAGTGTTTTACTTGGCTTGGCACCTGTAGTTCAGCGGCTAGGATGCCAGCCACAGACAGGGCTGGTGGGTTTGAACCCAGGCCAGGGCCTGCAAAACAATGACAACTACAACAACAAAAAAAATAGCTACGCATTGTGGCAGGCGCGTGTAGTCCCAGCTACTCGGTAGGCTGAGACAAGAGAATGGCTTAAGACCAGGAGTTTGAGGTTGCTGTGAGCTGTGATGTGAAGGTACTCTACTGAGAGTGACATAGTGAGACTCTGTCTTAAAAAAAAAAAAAAAAAGGAAAAGAAAAAGAAAAAAAAAAGGGCTTGACTTGCTAAAGGATAAAACTTCCTTGTTTTCTATAATGTCCTAGTAGTTTGCCATGAAGAGGGAGTTAGCTGTGTTGTTCAATTATAAAATTTATGAGGGGTTCATCTATAAGGTAGTACTAAAGTTTTATTTTACAGTCATTTAATTAAAAATTGAACCTAGTTCAAGAATTACAGGCTGAAACTCAGATAATGTGCAGGTAATAAATATTTCCATACAATTTATGATCTCCTATGGGAAGTGGCAATGTTCTCCAATAGCCTTATTTTTCTGAGCTCATTAATACATTTCTTCAACCACAAGGATGTTGCATAAATTTTTACCTAGGATGTGCCCATTTTAGAGATGTAAAATGTCATGTTGTTTGACCTAAACAAATTCCTGTTTCATCCTATAAGTCTTAAGTGTTAGTATCTGAGTATACAGAGAAAGGCATATTCTTATTATTCATTCGTGGAGCTGTTTACTATAATAGACTTTTTTTTTTAAGAACATGTGCACCATAGCTATGGAATACATACCTGGTACCAAGGTTCAGAACAAGAGACATACACTTCAATGCATATAATAAAGTCATGGGTAGGTACTGAAATTGTTACTTTAGCCCTTCAGAAGTCATTATGGGAGATTCCATGGAAGCTCAGAAGATACCTAATCTAGACTTGGCATGGATGGGGGAGGAAATGACAGTGAAGATTTCCTAAATGAAGTAACTCATGAGCTGCTACATAAGTGATGAATAGAAATTACTAAGTCAAATAATTTTGTGGAGGAAGGAAGGCAAAGCATGTTAACATTATCAGATATCTATTTTATGATTACAAGTTGAGAACCAACGTGAGAATGCCCTTGGTCTCTCCTATACCACAGTTGAGAACACATCTTATAGGACAGCATCCTTCTCTTACATCACTTTTTGTATTAACAGGTTATCTCATCGGAGATGCTGGGGCCACTCTACAACCACACAATGGACACCCCTGCCATGTTCCTCCTCACAGGAATTCCAGGATTACAGTCTTCACATCTCTGGCTGGCTATCTCACTGGGTGCCATGTACACCATAGCCCTGATAGGAAACACCCTCATTATGACTGTAATCTGGACGGATTCCACTCTACAAGAGCCCATGTATTTCTTCCTATGTGTTCTGGCTGCTGTGGACATCATTATGGTCTCATCTGTGGTGCCCAAGATGGTGAGCATCTTCTTCTCAGGAGACAGCTCCATCA
>NW_003852396.1:31537129-31570113 GCF_000181295.1 Otolemur garnettii
TGGAGCTGCACTGGTTTACCTGGTACTTTAGGAATTCTGAGGTCAATTGGTAATGGGTAGGCTTGAATAGGCTTTCCATTTTTAGCAGAATGTGAAAGAAATGTTTCTGATATACTGAGAACCTTTTCAATTGTTTCAGTGAGCCAGTACCTGAATCTGAGATAAGTTTGGGCAGAGAATATAGATTTGGGACTTTTCTTTCCTTAGTTTGTGACCCATATTTCCAACCCAATGCCCTACCAGTCCCTTTGCTGAAGAAATCAACTGTTTTTTTTTGCAGTTTTTGGCTGGGACTAGGTTTGAACCTACCACCTCCAGCATATGGGGCCATCACCCTACTCCTTTGAGCCACATGCACCACACAGAAATCAACTGTTTTGTATCCCTTCACTCACCTGGCTGGTTTTCTCAGAACTGTCCCTCCCTCATGTCATTATATGAAATAAGTATTGGAATATGACTCTGGCTCAGTGGTGAACTTATTCAACTTGGGTCATGTGCTTGTATGCCTAGACCAAATACTTCTCCATCCAACATGTATTCCAGTTATGGGGAGACACACACTTGGGATTAGTAATGGTGGTTATTTTATAACACATGAATTTGTAAAGAGGAAACTGGCTCACAGCAAGGGAAGCTAATTAGCAAGGTGGATGAAAAGAATGAACTGTTGTTCTGATTCCAGTTCACTTTTGGCATCCAGGTACATCCATTTAAGTCCTGGAAAATACCTCTCTATCTTACTAATCTATCCTTTAGTTGTTAAACTAGCCAGAGTTAGCGTACCCTTCAGCACATTTTTGTTTTTAAGCAACAAAAGAAGCTAAGTCCATGTGAGTTTGGTTTTAGAAATCTTTGTCATTCCTAGTCCTATTGTGTTTACCTTAAGGCACAGAAGAGGAATGAGTATAAAACTGGCCTTTCTTCTTGCAGGCACCTTTTAGGAGGTGTGCTCTGAGAAGAAAAGTCTAATAGAGAAAAATATAAATGTCATTACTCTTTGCCAGTCACTCAATACTTATATGATTCCCTCTACCCCCCATTTAGGAAGTCTTAAAGTACTCAAGTCTTCAATATACATTGACAAAAAAAGATCTCATACATAAGGGATACTTACATTTGACTCTGATACCATTGACAATTATTATTTTTCTCTTTTTTGAGACAGACTCTCACTTTGTCATCCTCCTGGTGGAGTGCTGTAGCAACACAGCTCACAGCAACCTCAAACTCTTGAACTCAAGCAATTCTCTTGCCTCAGCCTCCCAAGTAGCTGGGACTACAGGCACTGGCCACAACGCTTGGCTATTTTTTAGAGACAGGGTCTTGCTCTTGTTTGGGCTGGTCTCAAACCGGTGAGCTCAGGCAATCCACCCACCCTGGCCTCCCAGAGTGCTAGGATTACAAGTGTGAGCCACCGTGCCCAGCCTCCACTGACAATTATTCAAAAGAAAACTTCCTATGGTGTTAATCTTCAAAGTACAAGATGAAACTATGTCAGCATTAAGTTATTGTATCTCTGTCTAAACATTCTCTGTTGATAGGGGATATAATGTTAACTCATAGAGGGCATAGCAGGTCAAGTAAATAATAAATGTAAAAAATATAACACAACCTCTGACATATGTACCTAAAGATATACCCAATACATTTCTAATTCCATAATATTAAGGGGTAATTCTACATATTAATCAAAATGTAGTCCTCTATGGGTCCATAGTCATATGATAACACTTTCAAACAGACCAGTTGCTTAACAATAATATCTATTTCTTTGGCTAACATTGAATTTGCTTACCTATAAAGAATGTATTCTATTTCTGGAGAATAGCAGAGTAGGAATCATCCTCCTAAAAATGTGATAATAATGAACTGAAGTCCCAAGGAACAGTAAAAAGAAACTCTTTCCCTTGTACGCTCTTACATACAAACAAAACAAAATCATAAGGTTGTTAAACATATTTGATAAGACTTCAATTTTGAAAATTTACACTATTCTTTCTCCATATTCAACATAATGAATTGACTATGTCCATTAAATCAATGACTATTAGTTGCATTCAAGGGTCTGATGTAAAGCAACAAGGGTATAGTCCTGCCTATACATAAAACAGAAATTTCTTCCCAGCATTTCCATCTGGAAGCCTGCCTAACCAGCTCTATCTTTCACTCTTAGAGGAACTCCCTGAAATTAGATGGAACTCACTGTTAATACTCATAATATCTACTCAACTATATACTTCTTACCCGTCACAAGATAATCAGATATGGCCCCTGGCCTATCACATGTGTATTCATTTACATAGGGCCTGACATCCACAGTAGACCCTTAATGTTTACATCTTAAGAGATTACAAACAATCTTGATGAAAGGCAGATTAGATTTCCTATGGGGAATTCTGAAACTACAGATTTGTCCATCTGTTTCCTTTTTAAAAAACATTTTTTGAAATTTCAGATTATAGGGATGCACACATTTTGGTTACATAATTTGCTTTTGTACATTTTATTATTTTTTTCTTTTGCATATTTTAATTAAACGTTTTAAGTGTGCCCTTCACTCAGAATATGTGCACAGCACCAGTTAGGTGTGAATTTGCCCTCTCTCTCCTCCCCCTTCCTAAATACTTGGTTTCCTTTGAGTTTTATTTTCATATGTGCAAATTAGTGTTTACTTCTGTTCTTCCTTTTGACAGAGTTTCACTTTGCCACCCACTTTTTACTCTTTTAGCTGCCTTTCCTCTTAAAGTACAGGCATAGCAGGCCTCAGTTTCTTGGATAGTAAAACAAGGATGGGAAAAGCTCATCCCTGCCTTATATGAGTATGTGTATCATGTTGTGGATGCCACCCTGTGCATTACAGGGAGCTCTGTAGGCACTCCACTTCAGCATGGCTACCTGTCTTCTGTCCTTCTGAGTATGTTTGAAAGTCCCAGTAGAAGAAATCATCCATCAAACTTGTATTGGAACATAGTAATTATCAACTAGTTTTTACTGTCCCTTTAAGGAAGGAAGAGCTTATATAACAAAGGATGTTCCTTCACTAAAATATAAAATATTACACACACAAACATACACACACACATAGTACCATTCTTGGAATACAATGGTGAACTAAAAAGCCAAGGTCCTTTTCTTCATGTATTTCTTAGAAAGGGGTATAAGGAACTACCCTCTAGAATCAACCTTCTTGCCTGGTCTTAATTAAAAGTCAGACAATGTGAAACAATATGGCAGCTTTTAACTTTGCAATTTTTCTAAAAAGTAATGATAGCATCCAAATCAGCAGATAAATGTAAAAAATAAACAATCCCCAAATAGCACATTATAAATGAATCTATTTATTCCTTAATTCATTCTAGGTTTGAATGCATTTAACATCTAATAATCCCCCTTTTCTTGGAATCTTCCAAAATTTGCTCTAATAAGACCACAGTAAAAGAACAACAATGATTCGTCTCAACCTCTTCTAAGTGTCTAAGGACAGAACATAGTAAAAGAACGATTTATCTCAACCCTCTTCTAAGCATGTAGGGTCACTAGTGCTTTCTGACCTCTTCCTCAACTCTATTGCCCAATAGATCACCCCACAGAAAGTCAGATAGTCCCTCTAATGTAAGAAGACTCCATCCTTTGCTGGGATCATGTCTGTGGCTCACCATATCACTCCACCAAGCAGTTGATAGAAACTTCTCTCCTTCTGCTCCTAATGTTGCAGAAGCAACTTGGAAGCTTAGTGGCTAGAATGAGTCATTTCTCCATTTTGGCCTGTTTCACCTTCTTTATACATGAACAGCCAATATAATTAAAGTAGAAGCACAATTTTTAATATTCCTTGTCATAGTCAATTGAAGCCACTTTGCTTCTGCTTACAGCTAACCTTACATGTATTTCTTGCCCCATCCTAACCCAACAAGCACTATCTTCAAGCTTGTACTACATCACAGGTTGTGTTACATAACACTATGGTGACAACACATAATGTCATATCATACATAATGTTGCCCTTCTCAATAAACAGAGCCAATAATTCTCATATGCTTGCCTCACAGTTTATTTCCAGCTACGATCACTTCCACATCACACCCTTAAGACTTTTAATAAATTGTTTTGGTACAACCTTCCCTTCCACACATAACAATCATTCTAAAGTTAACTGTCCAGGTAGAAAATCTTAATTCCTTTTCACCAGGTAATAATACAGGGTTCCCAAACTAGTTTTTTTTTTTTGGGGGGGGAGCCCAGACCCATTCTTTCTCCCCACACTTCCTCTCTTCCTCTTCTATTCCTCCTTCTGGCATAGATTCAGAGAACAGAAAGGCAAGGTGAATATTTTATAGTTTCCGGAACCATGAAAATTCTCCTGACACCATCAAAAGATCCAAATTTTAGCCTAACTTGTTGGTGCATGAGCCTTTCTTTCTGTTCACTTGTTTTACTTTTTTTTTTTTCTTTTTTATTATCCCCATTTACTACTCTGAGATCACAGTTGTGTTCTAATCCAAAACCAAACTCATGTAACCCAATGGACAATATTCTACTGAGGCCCACAGTGTGCTGCTGGCATGGGCACCTTTCTGTCTACAGCACTGTAGACTGCCAGGAGAGGCCCTAAGAGACAAAGGCACTGTTGTAAAGATCCTGGGCATAACACAGCACAATGGGTAGGTCACCACAGGCAAAACCCACAGCCTGCCTTCCTGTATCCCTGAGAAAGGAAGAAAAGCATGGGATAGGATCTGGGATCTGTACAACAATTCTAAGTGGTAGAATATGTGGTTTTATGCTGAATTACACACTTTTCTGCAATGAGAACACTTAAAACATTTTGAACTCGTGAGATGTTTCAGACCCCAATGAATAAATGATGTGAAGACACGTGACATGAGAAGGGAGTTTGTCAATCTCATTTCATTTGAATGTGAAAAATAATTTATAATTTTTATTATCTTGTCTTCAACAGCCTTGTAAGAAATAACTTGCTTCATTAAAGCCATTTGTTTCTTCATCCATAAAGTGAAAATAAAAAAATAAGGTTCTCAAGTTTTCTGATCCTTCCAATTACAGAAGCAGATAGGACTAGGACACTGGCCTCCTTAAAAGCCTGAAAGATGGTGACCTTCCCAGCTCATGCTCAGAGAGGGGACGACAGTGGGGTTGGTCTAGCAGGTCCTATATTCTCTGCTGGACTGCATTTCTCTAGTCAAGGAGTCAGAGAGCAAGGGTCATGTATAGGTTGCTCGGTTGCAGCAAACCTCGGGGAAGCATTCCTGAGTGGTCTCAGCAGAGCAGCCAGCTTTGGATATGAACAGTGTTCTTTTGGTTTGCTGGTAAACCCTATTTAAAGGTTTTCTGAAGATTGTACCCACTTCATCGTCCTCACTGACTTAATTATGGCACTAGATAGGAACTAAGGAAGAAGGGTGTGAGCTAGAGAACAAAGTGCTGATCCTTACCCTAACAAGTAAGGGTAAGGTTCTGATCCTCACTGTCAGCCCTGTCCCATTTCCTTAGGGGGTGCAGAACTCATCTGACTAGTTCCCTGCTTTTTAACATGAGTGGTTTAGTAGTATACACCAGATTAGTAGCAAGAGACCACCGGGCCAGGCAAGGGAATTCCTGGATCTAGGCTCAGCTCAGTTCAAGGGTGACGGGTGACAGGGTCCTCAGTGGCAGGGTCCTCCAAGACCCCCACAGGCCAAGCCAAACTGCGAGGTCTCTTGTCAGGATAGTAACTCTCTTAGTCCTCCCCATCCAGGGAGCAGATGGCTAGAGGAGCAGTGTTGTTGGCTCCAATGCTATAGCAAGGACTAAAATAGGGTAGGAGGGGCCCAGGGAAGGGACAGTGGGGAAAAGTAAAAATGTGGGAGCCGTTATCAGTCACATTGTAGAAGGAGATATCATAGGCTTCATAATCCAGGAAGACTCCCACCCGGCGAGGGGGAACTGGCAGGGACAGGAGCGGGTATTCATCAGTGCCTGCTCGGTACTCATCTCCCTTCCTCAGCCTTATCACCCAGAAACCATAGTGTGGGGATAAACAGACCACCTCCTTCCGGTCTACACTTTCCTTACAAACCCCCAGGCCCCATTCAGACCTCTCTCCCACCTCCACCTCCCAGTAGTGCCGCCCTGAGGAGATACGCTGGCTGCCTAGGACAATGTTATAGCGGTAAAACCTCTCAGGATTGTCGGGCACATTCTGCTTGGTGTCTCCATAGTGCACACATTTTCTGTCTTCTGACACGATGAGGCGTGAATAAGCAGTGTCTGGATCCAGGCGCACATCGGCTAGGGAAAGAGATCCTGGCTTATAACATGCACATTGAGCCAAGGGGCATGGGTGAAGTCTCTCTGACAGATACAGCCACAGATTTCTCAGTGATAGTGGGTGGCAGCTAGAAGGGGCATCCAGAGGACACAGAGCCATTTCATTTCCATGGGAGGGTCCCTCTCACTGCCCATCACAGTCCCCTCAGCATCTGTTACCTGCATACGTCTTTAGGATCTCTCTTAGCCCTAGCACACGACAATCCGTCTTCAGCTCCAGGGACACTGGTTCTGGCCGCTGCAGACTCCAAGACTTGCTCCTGGTAGAGGAGAGGGACCCTTGGAGCCAGGAGTCCTGCCTCTGCCAAGCGGGCCTTCTCTGAGTCAGGGAAGAGGGGCTTGGCCAGGAACATCATGAAATGCCCCTCCCCAGGAGGCAGAGATGTGATTGTCTGGCTGAGCTTCAGATTCTTTGTGTGCAGAGGTGAGAACACCCCATACTTGGGAAGGGTGAGATGTGCATGTGGCACTTTTCCTTCCTTGAGGGATCTACTTGAAACCACATATTTAATAACTTTACCTGATATTCTCCTTGGTAAATGCCTGTACCTAAACTGAATTTGACCAAGTTTTCTTTTTTCAAAAAGAAGAAAAAGGAAAGATCAACAAGCTTCTTTAGCCAACACCTATAAGAAGGATAAGACTGTGGAACAGCATCTACTTTTCTGTAGGCACTGGGTCACCTTCCCCACTTCTGGCTCTGGCCAGGCCCCACTATCCCTTGTACGGCTGCCTAGAGGCTTCCAGGATGGGAACATACCTGTGTAAGATTTCCTTAACACCCTAGAAGGAAGAAAAAAATGTATCACATAAGTATGTGCTGTCCCTCAGAGGAACCCTACAGATACTGAACTCTGGGAGGTGGTTTCTGTAAAGGAAGGGAGACAGATAGAAAGGCTGAGGAGAAGCCTTACAGAGGCACAGGGGAAGAAGCCTACAAAGGACAGAAGAGCAGGCTGAGCTCTGGCTGGACTGGTTGACTTGACTCAGGGTCCGGTTCAAGACTCTCAGGTTAAAGGGGAGGGCCTGGAATGATGCTGGAGCTACCTGAGCACTGCCCTTTCTGTGAGACTAGCACAGGCCAGGTCAGCCCCCAGCCAGGGGATAAGAGAACAGCAGGTATTAGCTTGGAGCACATGGGATCTGTGATCAGCTGGCACTGAAGACTAACTGATCCTCTCTCCTGGAGTCCCAGTCTGTCCTGAGCCCTCACTCTGGGTTCCCAGGAAAATCTGCTCCTCACCTGCAGCATCCAGCGGACAGGCCACTGTGACCTCTCTTCCAGCTCTGCAATCATCCTCCACAGGACCCTGCTCTGCTGGGCGAGCTCATCATGGTTCATCTGCAGTTTCTGCAGGGCCTCCCGCTCCTCCTGCTCCAGGCTGGCCAGAGCTGCCTCTGCCTCACCCTCCAGCTGCCGACCTGATGGCTGCTCATGCTTTAACAATCGCTTATATTTCTCAAACTCCCACATGATACTCTGCTTTCGAGTTTCAACCTGTATCTGTGGAGTCAAGATAGAAATCAGCACTAATATTTATACTGTAAGACTCAGTTACCCAGGACTGGGGACTCTGGCAAATATCTACACACATACCCTTGAATGTTTTGGTACCAGCCATATACCAGGCACTGTAGGGACAAAGATAAAGATATTATTTTTCTTTTTTCTGTTCCCACAGCTCCACTGGAGGCTTCTCATTCCTACTGTCATTTTTCTTGACTCCAGGAGGTCCAGGGTATCATTTTAGTACTATCTGCTCTAGACTAGTTTCCACTTTCAGAATAATGGCCAGATGTGTTACACTGAAGTATCTAAGACAGTGTAGCTTAACTACACTGTTAGATGGCTTTTCTTCTTGCTGGTATTATATCTGTTCAGTGTGCTATTCTAGATCAGTTCAATGGTACCTTTTGTTGATCAAAAGGTCTGATAGTTTTGTTGTTATTGGCCTGACATTTATTTCAGAAGTGATTTTAATAACTGAACTCATAGCAAATATGCTTTAAGTGGAGAAAGTGGAGCAGAAATTCTGCTTTACTAAGCATACAAGTCATGCCACTGTGAGCTGACACATACATGAGACATGCACTTTTCCTTTCAGACATGTGAAGACACAGACCAGAAAAACATCAAAAAACTGGAATTGAGAGGTTATGTGGCCTGCCTAACGTCACATATCTAGTGAAGGGAAAGCTGGTGTTGGAACCCTGGGCCCCACATCTGCCTCACAGAGATAAGGAAGCTATCAGGGGCCAGATAGCACAATACAGGGATGACACAGACTCCTTTCCCCAGGAGGCACCTGCCTTCCAGTTGGCCGTTCGTTTCCTCTCACCAACTTCCAGCTTCCAGGCCTCTTCTTGCTCTTTCCTCAGATGTTCTAGAGCCTCATGGAGTTTCCACTGCAAGAGATAAAAACCTCATGAGGCACCTCAGGCAACTTGGGCTTCCCGGCACTGGTAGATTATGGGAAAACTAGTACTCCTTAGGCAGTGGGGCAGAATGAATGCCACAAAGGGAGCAGACTCTGCCCATGTGATATCCAAGGTGGCTCTCTGAGCTGAGAATTATTTTAACTACCACAGTCTCTTACTGCCTGTAAGATGGGAGAAAGGTCCATTCCTAACCTTTTGAGAAAACCACCTTGAACTTTCCCATCCATGCCTATCTTTATCCTTACCTACCATGTTATCTTTCAGTCTTCTAGAACCTGGTTCTTCAGAGTATGGTACCAGTCAGCAGCAAAAGCATTACCTGGGAGCTTATCAGAAACACAGAATCTTGGGCCTCAGTGATGAGAATCTGAATTTTAGCCAGATCCCTAGTGGTTCATATTTACATTAAAGGTAAAAAGCACTTTCTGAGAATAGTAATGCATGAGATTTCTGCTGAAAAGTATATAAAATATTCAGATAACACTTTTAATTCTGCTAATAGCAATCATTTTTTAAAAAATTACTAAGTGCCAGACATAGCTTAAACACTACACATGCATTTAATATTTGCAAAATCTCTTGAGATTGCTATTATCCTTATTTTAGAATTTTAGAGGCAAAACACATGAGGTTTAGAGAGTGACTAACCCAGAGTCATTCAGCTAGCAAATGGGTGGGTTGGGATTTAACCTAGCCCTTAACCCCTATGTCATGTTAGCTCCTGGTTTTAATACTCTAAAAACAAAATGATTTAGTAAATACTTTTAATATTTTAGACATTCTTCCTGCATAGGGGAAAAAGAAAAATTAGTTTGGGGATTTGTCTTACACTTTTACCTTCTAATCTCAACTCTAAGAAAGAAAATCAAGACTAGTACTGGATCACAGGATCACTGGGACAATGGTTCTGATAAAGACACCTCAGCATGGGAGCCTGAGGAAAGAGCAACGAGAAGCCCACGTGCTGGAAGCTGATGAGATTAGCAATAAAAAAGGAGTAGCAGGTGTGTCAGACAAGATTTGTCCAAAAAAATAAAAATACAACTTAGGAAAGGAGATAGGAAATTGGGTAAGGAGCAAGATGACCTGAATCACAGTTTCTGATTTTCCCTTATTTCAAGTCAGAGGGATGGGAGAACATTACAGTAGAAAGCCTCACTCAGTCCTATGTGACTCACCTATAGTTTCTTCCAGGTCTAAAATCAATTGCCATCATTTCAAATTTTTAAGCCTTACTTTTGCATATAAAATGAAGGAATGAAAATAGCTCACCCAATGTCAAATGGCTATTTATGGCATTGCTGGGAGGGATTTTCATTTTAAACACTGCCTTTACTACTTAGATAATAGCCTCATACTCAAACTCATAAAAGGCATGCAGAACTCCAGTTAAAACCAAACTGGTCTCCTTCAAATTCTCAGCACTGACATCACCTTTGAGTTAGGCATTAAGCCACGCTGGAATCTAGGCTGGAGTATGGAAGAAGTAGGATGGAAGGAAATTAAAGGTCATGAATACAGGGAAGAGTATAGTTCCCTATATTAGATCTCGGGGTTATGGAGGAGTCAGGAGCCAAAGGAATCAGCTCTTAGTCTCTGGGGTTGGTGGTAAAGCCCTTGATCTGGAGATGGTCAAGTGAGGGGCAGGGAAAGACTGGAGTGGCCAGCCTCCATCTCTCACCTTATACTCCCAGGCAACATCCTGCACAGGCACGATACTGTGGGCTGCATGCTCTGGGGATCGGCAGCAGGCCTCACACATCACCAGGCCATCCTCTTTGCAGAACACCTTTAGCTGTTCTTCATGGCGTTCACACACATCACCCTTCAGCCCCATTCCTGGATGTAGCCTTAATAGACGGACTTTTTCTATAATATTGGCCAGCTGCCAATTAGGCCTCAGGTTCATTGGCTGGACAGGAGCTCGACAGAGGGGACAGGTGTAAGCCCAGTTCTGGGATTCTCCTGGGACCTCCCAGAGTCTGGAGAGACAGCCGTGGCAGAAGCTGTGGCCACAGTCGATGCTCACAGGGTCTCTCAGGAAGGTCATGCAGATGGGACAGACTACTTCTTCCACAACAGCTTCCACCAATGCTGCAGGATCCATGGTTCCTTTTCACACCCTTATCAGAACATGAATATAATGAAAGAGAAGTAGCAAAGGCTGAGAAGAAAAGAAAAAGAAATAAGATAAAAAGGTGACAGAATAATAGAGATCAGTAAGAGTCAGTTAGTGACTGAAAAAAACAAAACAAAAACAAAACCCCCCCAAATCTCCAAAGCTGCTTTCTTTTGACTTTTTTCAACTTTGTTTAATAAACATTGGTATTCCCACTGACGTTCTGACTTGGCCACTTTACTCATGCACAGAAGGGACACATGGAGATGCATAAACAAGTAGATGTTGGGAATTATCAGTTTTCACTTATTCGACGAGGATTCTCCTCTGGACCATTCCCGCTCCAGTCATGCTCCACAAATCAGCATTATTTCTCCTGTACTTGGGTATGGTCACATAAAATGTGGTGTTTCAGGATCCAAAGCAAGACCACAAACACCTCCAGCTATACTCTCTGGTATGTTTACATTTATATTTATATACTTCAAGGTACAGAAAGGTAATATGCCAGAAGCCCCTTGTAATCAGATGCTTAATTTGTTTTCTCATGTTGCACACTAAAATGTAACATATAGAAACTGCAGTTTTTTCCTCAGGTGCTATAACACTTGTCCACTTCTCCAGCACTAACGTATTTATTATTTACCAAGATGCAAGGCTCTCCTCAGCTTTTAGTGGAATATTAGAAGAGAAGAGATGAAAGAAAGCCCATTTGGGAGATAAAACCAAATATCATTTGATGATAAACCCATATTGATGGTTACTACTCTAATAAGAAAACAGATTTTGGCAAGGCTACATTATTGGTATGGAGCTTGAATAGTGAGTGGCAAGCTCCTGGCTTAGTTGGCAGTATCTATTTATTCATTTTGCAAGTTTGTGTTACCACTTAGAGTCTGTGAAAGGAAGAGCCATGTTGGTCTGTGGTATCCTCAGCACCTAAGCAGGACCTACTATGAAGATGTTGCTGAAAAAAATATTTGTTGAATGAATAAATCAGCTAGGCCTAGATAATAGTTCCTAAACCCAAAATGCTTTCATAATTTGTTAGGTAACCAAGAGCACACTACACAGTAATAATAATAGCCAGCACTCCTTGAGCACTTACACTACCTGTCAGGTGCTATTCTGAGTACTTTTCATAGATAAACTTGATTTATTTCACAAACCTAGGTAGAAACCATTACTGTTCTCATTTTACAGGTGCTTGGCTAGGGGTTCTACTATTCCACCTTGGGCAAATTACTTAATCTCTTTAAAGGCACAATAGAAATTCAGGAGAGAGAGAAATCACTGGTTTAAAGTAGTCCAGTGGGGCTTCCTGTAGGAAGCAGGGCAGTACATCTTACAGGACTTTGTTACAGGCCAATGGCAGAGCATATCTTGCCACTGGTCTCCCTGCCCCACTTTTCTCCCTCCCACTATCACTACCAACTGTGGGATCCAGTATCCAAAAATCCAGTTTTGTTAAATCACTAACCTACTCAAGAGCTTATCCTGGTTTACCAACAGGAAGCTCTCTCCCTTCATTCTTCCAACAGCATCTGTGCCCAGCCAAGCAACGGGATAAACTTACCCACTTTCCTGCAAACCTTATGACTTCTGCTGTTCTCCCAGTTGTAAATTACTTCTCTATGACCCTGCTCTTGATATCATTTGCTATGTATTTGTTTATTGACAAAATAAAAGTTTCTTGTGGATAGGGACATTGTCTGTTTTGTTCACTTCTATTATCTCAGCACCAGAAAGAGTGCATCAAATATTTGTTGAATATGAAAGAATTAAATATAAATGTTCAGGTCCAGCTGATGGTAGAGTGAAAGTAGAGGAAATGCTAGCATCCTCATCTAAAGCTTAAAGTTGGCTCGGTGCCTGTGGCTCAAGTGGCTAAGGCGCCAGCCACATACACCTGAGCTGGCAGGTTCAAATCCAGCCCCAGCCCGCCAAACAACAATGACAGCTGCGACCAAAAAATAGCCGGGCAGTGTGGTGTGCGCCTGTAGTCCCAGCTACTTGGGAGGCAGAGACAGGAGAATCGCTTAAGACCATGAGTTGAAGGTTGCTGTGAGCTGTGATGCTATGGCACTCTATCCAGGGCGACAGTTTGAGGCTCTGTCTCAAAAACAAAAACAAAAAACAAAAAACCTAAAGCTTAAAGTTGACAGAACAATAATTGAAGATTGATACTATTATTAGATGATACAAAGATTAACAGTGGAACTAAAATATTAATACTGATAGCAATTGAAAATTGAGAAGATTGCGGCAGTACGATAAGCGAGGCAAAGAAATATCAAAAGGACATATCAGGAAATGTAGTGGAAGCATATTATCCTGATTTAGGGTCACAGAAATATTTAACACATGGAAAAGTTACAAGCAGAGAATTTGGAGATGAGTGACTACTGCTCTTCAAAATAAGACCTGTTTTAATGTTTTAATTTTTATTATACATAAATTACTTTGAGAAACCTCACTTAAGTAAACGTTTAGTTGCTTTGTCCGTGCCTTTGGCGGGAAGGGGCGGTGGGAGAGGGCCGGTTAGGGAAGGACATCTGCGGGGAAGCAGCTGGACCTGGGAAGGACTCTTGAGGAAGGACCCAAGTGGGAAGGAGGTATGGGTGGGAGAGGCAGTCATCTCCGAGATCCACGGGGATGGTAACCCTCCGGACCGGCCGGAGGGCGCTGGGCAATGGGCGCGTGGGGGCAGAGTAAAGTGAGCTCACAGGACCAGATTTCAGAAGAGGCCGGGCGGTCGACCCACCTCCCTCCTCGGCCGTGACTGCAGTTTCCCAGCGGAAACTGAAAGTGGAGACTTCTGGTTTCACAGCGTCCAGTGGCCAAGTGCTCACAGTGTAAAAAGTAGCTGGACCTGCCAGCGCGGTACTCACCAGCCGGTCCCGCGCACGAAACCAAGAGCCTGAGGCGGGGGCAGCCACTAGCTCTTCCGCTACTCCATCCGGGCTCCAGGCCCCGCCCTCAGGGCCGGAGCCAATGGGCGGCGGGCAAGGGCCAGACTCAGTCTCCGCCCACCTGGTGTCTTTGCCTGAGCCAATCACCGATAGGTATCAAAATAACCCTAGTCAATCAGAGAAGGGGACGCGAAGTGCTCTTTCCTAGGCAGATTTTTTTCTGCTTCCTAAATTCTTCTTTCCTTTTACCCACTCAGATCCCCTTAAACTGTAAAAAGGCTTAGGAGTTAGTTCCAGGATAGACTGTTGGATTGAGGTTCCGGAACGAGGTAGCTCAGGCCATGCATTGAAAGAGACGCCACTTTTCCTTGCCAAACTCAGCTGGATCTGGTTCTGTGACCTACCTTAAGGCAGGGGTGGGCACACATATACAATGCATTTTACAGTCCCCTGAGGGATTTGCGACCTCATATGGCTCCAGGTTGCAAATAGTGAGTTCTCATTAATAAACTCTCGAGTTTTCCTGACAAACTCTTATCAATACTTCCGTACTTCAGCTGGCAGCTTCCTCATCACTGTTGCCAGAACCCACCTTTGGAGTTAGAAAGAGACACTGGGAAATGATGGGAAGAAGTGGAATCCCTGACCATAAACTGTATTAAACATAAAGAACCCCAACAACAACCCTCCTTCACCCAAACATACAGGCACAAGAATGTGCAAACACAGCTGTGATTTGGACTTTTCTCTGTACTCCCAGGGCCTTTTCCTTTTGCTGATACTGAGGTCTTCACCGAATAAGCAAATGAAGGCACATCCTATTTGCACAGAGAAATAACCAGGAAATCCTCCAATTGATGCCCCTTTCCAAATGGCATCTTCATTGTTAGGACTGATACTCTATGTATCTGCATGCCAATGTCACAGCCCAAGCCACTGTTTAAATTCTGAAAGGAGAGAGCCAGAAAATTTCTGAAACAAATGGGAGTAAAGAAAAAAAAAAAAAAGAAAGAAAGAAATAGGTGGTAATTTTAAGTCTGAGTTGGACCCTCTGCCTGAACTGGATCTGGAAAAATGGCTGCCCTAATAAAATAGTGAATGGATTAATTGAAACAAGCCATTTGAAGTATTTATTGAATATTAATTTGGGGGCAGTATTATACTGGATGCTGGGATTACAACTATGGGTCAAACTATCTCTGCCCTTTAAGGAACTTAAGATCAAAGTGGTTGTACTTCTCTGGAATTTCTGTGAAGTTGAAACCATGGAGAAATCTTTCTCGTGTGTAATTTTCAAATCTGTAACTATGACTCAATCTCAAGAGCCCTGGCAACAGGACACCTTAGGGTCATTGGGCGTGGGGAAGGCTCTTCATGAGAGGAAAGCTAGATAGAGAGCTTTTGAAGACATATCAGCGTTTACCTCTCAAGCACAGATGTTCACCTTCTCAGACTCCTTCAAGGTACTATTTTATTTGAATGATAAATATCCAACAAAATCACCAACTCTATATTCACAAAATTTAGAAGACACAAATAAATCCTCAGAACAAAATGTGGCCACCATATAGTATAATAGCATTTCCTCAGCCAAAGAGAAGTTCAAACCCATATTGCCATCACTGACTATAGTCCTTAAAGAGAATTTATGTTATCTGAGGAGAGCACAGAATGGAAAGATAAGAGGGATAAAGTAAGGATCGACGGTTTCAGGTTTCAAGTTGTCAGAATTGTTTTGTCAATCTGTGCCCACTGTTTGGTGTCTAGGGTCTGAGAACTAAGAATATCTTTAAGAAGTTAAGGGTGGTACTCTCATTCTCACACAATGTGAGGAAAAAAGAATACCTATATAAACAATTTACTTTTTGTGATGAATTGTATATGAAACACTTTTTTTCTCAGACAATTTAGAAATTTTCAATATACCATTTTCCCCAAATATTATGCCTATCATAAAACCTCCACATTCATGTTTCCACTTCCTCTTTGTCCCTTATATTCCAAGCAACTCAAGGCAGCATTGAGAGTGCTCTGTCTAGGGATATAACATGTATATTCTTTTGAGCAGTGTCTTAGCTTATTTGTATTATTATAACAAAATACCTGAGACTATGTAACTTATAAAGAACAGAAATATGGTGGCACCCATAGCTCAGTGGGTAGGGTGCTGGCCATATACACCTAGGGTGGCGGGTTTGAACCCAGGTCTGGCCAGCTAAAAACAACAATGACAACTGCAACAACAACAACAAAATAGCCAGGCATTGTGGCGGGCACCTGTGGTCCCAGCTACTTGGGAGGCTAATGTAAGAGAATCACTTAAGCCCAAGAGTTGGAGGTTGCTGTGAGCTGTGATGCCAAGCACTCTAGGTGACAGCTTGAGAATCTGTCAAAAAAGAAAAGAAAAGAAAAGAAAGAACAGAAATCTATTTCTCACAGTTCTGGTAGCTGGCAAGTTCAGTGTCTGCTTAGGGCCCAATCTCTGCTTCCAAGATGGTGCATTGAGTACCATATCCTCTGGAGGGGGTGAATGCTGTGTCCTCACCTTATAGAAAGGTGGAAGGGCAAAAGAGCCTAATTAACCACCTTTTGCTTTTTCATAAGGTTGCTAATCTCAGCCAGAACCCTTACGATTTAATTATTTTTTAAAGGCCTTGTCTCTTAATAGTATCACACAGGGAGTTAAGTTCCAGGATATGAATTTTGGAGGGACACATAAATAAAACCATAGCACGTGTGATGCAGCATACTCAACAAAAACACTTTAAAACAAAGTTCAGGGCCCATTTCCTGTAGTTCTTATTACCTGATATTTTCTTTGTATTTGACTGCGTCTGCCACAGGTTTCCAAGGACTCTTTAGCTCTTTGCCAAAGTGGCTATCATGGCTACTTACTATACTGGAATTCCTTACATCTGTGTGTCTAGAGTTCCACGGGTGGTTTCTTTTTGCTTGGTGCATTTAGGAAAGTTGTAAAATTACAATCAACTGATTCCTAAACCTGAGCTTCTGTTTTATTTCAGAGCCATAGCCTTCAGAGACCCAGAGAGATCTATCCTTGAATATATACGTATTCCTAGATTTTTTTCTTTTCGTCACTTACTTTTTGCATTTTCCAGAATGTGTCTAAATGTTGTAACCTCTTTTCCTGAGTAGTAAGCTATGACTTTTCTCCCCGCCCTTGTCAGTTCAAGTAGGTCCACATTTTTTTTTTTTAAACTTCTAACATTAGTTCCACTTTTTCTCTACCACTTATAGAAGCAATATATTTGCTGGATCAGAATGTCTTCTTGTGCTTTTCCATTTTCTTTTTCAACTCAACCCCTAAGAAACTTCCTTTCATCCTCCAATTCTTGATTCACTCTTAGTTTGTCTCTTATCACTTCTAAAAAGCTAAAAATTTCTTGTAGGTACTTCTCTTTTTTTTTTTTAAGGTAGTCTACATTATTTTACTTGCTGACTAAAATGATTATGCAACTGCCACTACTATGTCAATCTGATTAACAAAGCAATAGCATTCTTATTATAGGCTTCCTTTAATTATTTATTGTCCTTAGGATTTATAATATTATTAGAAGTAAAAAAAGAGATAGCAATACAACAACATAGTGAGTGACTTCAATACCTCACTCACAGCACCAGACTGATGTTTAAGACAGAAACTCAACAAAGAAAAATTGACTTCAACTGGACTTTAGACTAAATGGACCTAATAGACATTTAATAATAAATAAAATTCTATGTAACTGCATAATATACATTATTTTCATCACTACATAGAACATTCTTCAAGAGAAACCATGTTAGGCCACAAAACTAGTCTCAGTAAATTAAATAAATAGACATTATATGAAATAACCTTTTAGACCACAGTGAAATCAAGCTAGAAATCAATGCTAAGAGGAATTTTCTTTTTTTTTTTTCTTTTTTTTTGAGACAGAGCCTCAAGCTGTCACCCTGGGTAGAGTGCCATGGCATCACAGCTCACAGCAACCTCCAACTCCTGGGCTCAAGCGATTCTCCTGCCTCTGCCCCCCAAGTAGCGGGGACTACAGGCACCTGCCACAACACCTGGCTATTTTTTTTGGCGGGGGTGGGGTGGGTTGCAGCCATCATTGTTTGGTGGGCCCAGGCTGGATTCGAACCCGCAGCTCAGGTGTATGTGGCTGGCGCCTTAGCTGCTTGAGCCACAGGCACTGAGCCAGGAATTTTCAAAACTATAACAATACATAGAATTTACAAAACACACTCTTGGATGATCTTTGGGCCAATGACAAAATTAAGATAGAATGGAATGAACAAAAATGGAGTCACAGTGGGATATAGAAAAGGCAGTGCCCAGAGAAAAATTCACAGGGTTAAATGCATAAATAAAAAAATAGAAAATCAATCATTAACAATATAATATTACCTCTCAAGGAACTAGAAAAACAAGAATAAGCCAAAAACCAAAGCTAGAAGAAGAAAAGATATAACAAAGATCAGAGCAGAGCTAAATGAAATTGAGTCCCCCCCCCAAAAAAACAAAGACTTAATTAAATGAAAATTTGGTTCTTTTAAAAAAGAAGCAAAACTTATAAATTTCTAGCTAGAATAACCAAGAAAACAAGGGAGGAGATCCAAATTAACACAATTAAAAGTGAAAAAGGAGACATTACAACATATGACGAAAGTACAAAAGAGCATCTGAGACTACTATGATCAGCTATACGGTCACAGATGAGAAAGCCTTGAGGACATGGGTGAGTTCCTGGAAACACACAATTTCCCAGCAATGAACCATGAAGGAATAAAATTTCTGAACAGACCAATAGTGAATAAGAGTGAATCAATAATAAAAAAATCTCCAAACAAAAGTAAAGCCCAGGACTAAATGGACTCACATCTGAATTCTACCTAACGAATGAGGAAGAACTGGTACAGTTCTGAAACTGTTGCCAAAAAAAAAAAAAAAACCAAGGAAGAGGAATCTTCCCTAACTCACTCTTTGAAGCAAGTATAACTCTGATACCAAAGCCAAAAAAGACACAGAACAACAACAAACTATAGGCCAATGTATCTACCTGGTGGACATAGGTGTAAAAATCCTCAACAACATACTAGCAAACTGAATGCAACAGTACATCAAAAAGAATACACTACAATCAATTGTGTTTTATTCAAGGGATGCAAGTCTAGCTCAACATACATGAATCAACAAATTCATTACATAAACAGCATTAAGAACCAGCACCATCTGATTGTCTCAACAGATGCAAAGCAATTGATAAAATTCAGCATCTCTTCATGAAAAATCCCCAACAGACCTGGCATAGAAGGAACATACCTCAAAATAATAAAGGTCATATAACTCACATGCAACATCATACCAAATGGGAAAAAGTTGAAAACAATCTACCTAAGAAGTGGAACAAGACAAGAATGCTTATTTTCGCCACTCTCATTCAACATAGTAAGAAAAGTACTAGCAGACCAATCAGGAAAGAGAAGGAAATGAAGGGCATTCAAATTGTAAAAGAGAAAGTCAAATTACCTTTTTTTTTTGCTAATGATATCTTTTTAAACCTACACAACACTAAAGAATCCTCCAAAAAACCTCTTCGATTTGCTAAGTAAATTGAATAAAGTTTCAAGACAAAATCAACATACACTAATCAGTGGCATCCCTATACACCAATAACGATGAAATGGAGAACCCAATTGAGAAGGCAGTCCCATTTATAATAGCTAAAAGAGAAAATATCTAGGGATATATTAAGCCTAGGAAGTAAACAGACTTTACAAGGAATACTACAAATACTAATGAAAGAAGTTATAGATGACACAAACAAATGAAAAAACTCCCCCTGCTATGGACCAGAAAAAATAATATTAAAATGAACATACTACTCAAAGGATTGTATAGGTTCACTGCAATTCCTATCAAAATACCGATGTAATTTTTTGCAGAATTAGAAGAAATAATCTTAAAATTCCCGTGGAATAGCAATGACAACAAAAAAGCCAGAATAGCCAAAGCAATTTTAAGCTAAAAGAATAAAGCTAGTATCACATTACCTGACCTCAAATTATACTGCAAGCCTATAGTAACCAAAACAACATGGTACTGGTATAAAACTGGACATAGAGACCAGTTAGACAGAACTCAGAACCCAGAAATAGAAACCACCTAAGTACTGCAAACTGATCTACAAACAAGGTCTACAAAAATGTACATTGGGGAATGGATATCTTTGCCAATAAATGGTTCTGGGAAATTGGATTGCCTTATGTAGAAGAATGAAATTGGACCTCTATCTCTCACAATATAGAAAAAAAAATCAAGATGGATCAAGGATCTGAAACTATAAAATTACTAGAAGAGCTCCTCCTATAAATTTACACACCATGCCTATTTCCAGCCTGTTAGTTTCCTGCCGGGTCAATAACTATTGGATGGCTAACTTTGTGATTATCCAGAAGGGCAGCTTGGAGCCTCAAATGTTTCTATACAACTGTATCCCACTCATAATCCCAGCTATGTTCCTCTCCATGACCAGACCTTTTGATGGTCTGCAAGAAAACTCTGGTTTATGGATGTAGCAGCTTTGTCCAAGATGGGACAGAAGAGTCGGATATGCTATTGTGCCCCTCCACAAAATGAGGCTAAATCACTGCCTCCTGGCACTTCAGCTCAATTGGCAGAACTTAGCTTTAACTAGAGCCTGACTAGAGCCAGGGAAGGATGACCAGGATTTATAGTGATTCAGATTCATTATTCCTTTTTCGGTCTCACATGCTCATGCAGCCATTTGGAAAGAATGAGGTTCTCTTTGTCAAAGTAGCCCTATCAAACACAACCCTCAAATCCTGCGTTTAATTGAGGTTGTTTTTGAGCCAGAGAAAATAGTGATCCATTGGAAAGGACAAAGACAATTAGATCCTGTTTCTAAGGGCGATTTCTTAGCAATCAGGCAGCTAAGAATGCTGTGTGGAGAAGTGTGTATTGGACTAAAGTTCCATCTTTTTCTCTTCATTACAAGTCCTACTCCTACATATGCAAATGTGGAAATAGTGGCAGAGAAAGACCACAATTACAGCCTACAGGGTGGTGTTCAAAGAATGATCTTTTAGGGTGGCACCTGTGGCTCAGTGAGTAGGGTGCTGGCGCCATATACTGACGGTAGTGAGTTCAAACTTGACCCCAGCCAAACTGCAACAAAAAAATAGCTGTGTGTTGTGGTAGGCACCTATAGTCCCAGCTACTCTGGAGGCTGAGGCAGGAGAATCGCCTAAGCCCAAGAGCTGGAGGTTGCTGTGAACTGTGATGCTACAGCATGCTACTGAGGGTGACGAACTGAAGACTCTGTCTCTAAAAAAAAAAGGATGATCTTTTACTTCAAGATTTGCGGTGGAAGGTTTCTAAGGCTTACACAATTCCCTTTATGTCACTCCCTATTACAAATGATCAAAAAAAAAATTGCCAGGGATGTCAGTTCCATAAGAATATATCAAATAGCTAAATCTTATTCCCTGTGAATAACACTTCCCAGGGTGGAAGGAGTTAAGCCTCCTGTGGTTCAGCCCATTTAGGCACAGAGAACCTATGCACATAGAGGAGGACTGGTAACTTCATTTTACTCAAATGCCTCCATATAGAAGCTATTACTACAAGTATTTGTAAACTCATTTATGAGTGGATAGAAGCCTTTACAACCAGAACAGAGAAAACCTCAGAAGTCAAGGCATTGATAAATGAGAATATCCTCACTCTGGCTTATCTAAATCCCTTCACTGATAATGGACCATCATTCCCTTCTATCCTTACACAAGGCATCTCCAAGGCTTCGGGCATTACTTTCCACCTCTATTGCTCTTAGAGACCTCTAGGAGTGGGCAACTCAACATTTAAAACAGACTTAGAAATTGACTCAGAAAACTTTCCACCCCTGGCTCTGAGTTTTACCTGTTGCATTGTTGAGGACCAGAACTACACCCAAATAGATTTCAGGTTCAGCCCCTTTGAAAATTTGTATAGGAGATTCTATAATACATCCTGAATCCCTAGTTCTCTATCAAAGTTTTCTGTAAATTCCAACAAGCCATTTCTAAATTTTGAGTTTCTAGACCAAGTCCAATAGCAACTCAACGTCTTTCCTCCAGGCACCCAGGTTCTTTTATGAACCCATAAGGACAATCCACAATTTCAGTCACAGCCAATCTGAGAGGGACCCTTTCTGGTACTAATGTCTTCTCCCACAGCAATCATTTGAGATGCCTGGCATCCCCAGCTGGATCCACACTGGATCCACACCAAGCTGTGGACCTCACCATTCACTGCTAAGAACCATGATCAAGACCCCACTTATTCCTGTGAACCTTTGGAAGAGCTCAACCTTCTATTCAAAATACAACCAGATAGGTTATGATAACTTTTCTTATACATTTTCCCTCTAACTTTTGGCTTACGTCAACTCTTTGGCTCCCACTATTGAACATGTGGTCGTTTAGCCAATCATATCTTTGTTGGAAATATCCTAAAAGTGATCAAACAAGTGAAGAGCTCCCTTTCATTGCTTTCCCATTTAGCATAGATAATATTATACAGATTAGACCTCATCACAGTATAAATTCATCGTGAAACACAAACTAGTTATAAGCTTACAGCACATATCTGAGCAAAACTATTATGGGCCAGACACCTAGGCTATGCTAGTTTCTGCACAATACTTAATACCACCTTGTTTTTTAAACTACTCAGGGGGCTGATCATAATAGTCATAGCCTTAAAAAATCATAAAACCATTACTTTGCAGCCATGCTACATATAATGCCATATCACAGCACCCCAGGATAGGACATTCTATTTTCAGAGGGCTTTTTTGGTTTGCTAGCATCCCTTTCTTAGAAAGGTTGGTCCTTAATGTCTCACCATGCAAGGATCTTGGTAGACCACTGTTAATACTATTGAGGCTCAGCAATGGTCTCTAAGTAGCCTCGCAGATGTGGTATTCCAAAACAGAATTGTATTTAACAGCCAAAATAGGAGGCACTAGAGCACTCCTTAATGAGTCTGGTTTTCTTCTACCATACTAGCCATATGGTCGAAAATTTGGATATCCTTAGGAATATTAAGAAAATTTAAAATATTGGCTGGGTACCTGTAGCTCAGTGGTAAGGGCTCCGGCCACGTACACCCAGGCTGGTGGGTTTGAACCCAGCCTGGGCCTGCTAAACAAAAACAAACAAACAAACAAAATAGGCGGGTTCTGTGGTGGGGGCCTGTAGTCACAGCTACTTGAGAGGCTGAGGCAAGAGAATCACTTGAGCCTAAGAGTTTGAGGTTGCTGTGAGCTGTGATGCCATAGCACTCTACTGAGGGTGACATAGTGAAACTCTGTCTCAAACAACAACAACAAAAAAGATAATTCAAGCTCTTTAGAGCTGTGACTCATAATGGTTAAGCTCCCATTGCAATGTGAATTCAAGAGGAAGTATAAATGTAGGACAGATCCTTTCAAGTCTGCAGGCACTACTCACAATGAACAGTGCCTTAAGGGCAGGACACAGCTACACCTGCTGGGGAGCACCCCAGGCTAGCATATTGACAGCCCAGTTTCCTCACTTCTCTCTTGTTTTTATGTCAAGTCTGGTTATAATAGAGTTACCACACCTTTTTAAAATAAAATTTTGGGTGGCGCCTGTGGCTCAGTAAGTAGGGCAAAGGACCCATATACCGAGGGTGGCGGGTTCAAACCCAGCCCTGGTCAAACTACAACAACCAAAAAAAAGAATAATAAAGTTTTCATTCTAAGTTGCTTTTCCCTCATCCTCCCCATTCTTGGGCTCAGAACAAGTTGAGAAAGTGGGTACGAGAGAACCAACTGCTTCTTCTTTGCAGAGATAGTACTTCTAGATAGCTTTGGATTCCTAGAGTAAGTAGACCAAGAAATGTTTAACTTAAGAACTTTGGCCGCTCACCTGAGTTTTATTAGTTGTGGCATAACAATCTGAGTTTTTAGGACTTCCTATGTGGAGGTCCTGTTCTGTTCCCTAAGGCTGCCTTAGCCTGATGTCTTCTCTAAACCCACTGTCTTGGTAAATGCCTATTTCAGCATTACCTGAAGGAAGTTCTCAGCCTAAGACTAAGGCTTCAGAGTTAGTATTAGGACAGCATTTCCCAGTCTTGGTGACAAGGTGAACTTATTTTATACATGCTGAGAGACTGAAGGAAACAAGAATTATGTCACCTGAAAATACAACTCTTGACATGAATGTCTGAGCTAAAGGCAATTTAAGCAGCAAACATGAGAGTTCTATCTTCCCCTCTTTCTGAAGACAGGGTCAGTTCTCCTTTACTGGAGACAACACTTAGCCCAAGAGTCTGCAGCAGAAAAACCTTACTCTTTTGCTTTCTTTCCATTTACCTTGTCACAATTCCTTGCCTTCAGAATGTAAAGTCACTTCTTTCACCCTATAGTTTCTCTGTAAGTTTATCTTCTTTGCTCAACATGCTACCTGAACCAGCATTCTAAGCCTTGAGTTACCTTTCATTGAAGTTTACCTCACAGGATGCGCGCACACATAAGCTTGTTTTTCACTTGTTTCATTAATCTGTTATGAGTGTGTACCAACTACAGACAGGAGTGGAGTGGAGAAATTATGTTTGTTCCCTAACAAGATAAATAGTTTCCTACTCCAACTCCAACCTCTGTCCTTTGAGTACTACTGAATAGTTTAAGGATTTAGAGTTTCAGAGGTAGATTCATATACTTCATCACCATATTTTAGTATTATTGTGCCATACAGAATCATTACACAAACAAGTCCTCAGATATTGTGAGGTCTGTTGCTTGCTGTACTAATTTTTCTCCCCAATAACACAGGTCCAATACCTGCATCAGTGGCTCCTGAGTATAGGTACAGTTTCATACCAGTAGTGTCAGATGGAGACAGATAATTAGTTCCTTGAAGGATATTCCATTTAATTTAGTAACATGACTCACGGGAAGGAGGGCCTGTTCATTAAGTCTAGTTTCAAAGCATCCACACGTAAGATGGTTCACCCCTCATCTTACTGTGTACACAACACAATGACTCTTGATTAAGGACTTACGTGCCAAAGATCATTTTGTTCTTGGTATAAGTTTTAGGCTCTGAAGTAGAGAAACTTAAAGACACTTCAAGGATTTTTATTCCACTCCAGCTTGGAACAAGGCTTATTTCCTGAGTGACAGTTGACCTCAACCGACACTATAAAGTACTCTGACTCAATCTTCTACTCATTTTATTAGATTGCAAAAAACTTTGGGATAGGGGCGGCGCCTGTGGCTCAAGGAGTAGGGCACCAGCCCCATATACTGGGGGTGGTGGGTTCAAGCCCAGCCCTGGCCAAAACTGAAAAAAACAAACAAACAAAAAAACAACTTGGGGATAGTGCAATTTTACTTGTTTAATTCTGTAAAATGAGGTAGTGTCCATTAACCAAATATCCCTTGCCAAAAGCTGTATTAGCAATTTGTGTAGTATGAGCATTCCATGAGAATAGATTTGTACCTAATTTCACTTTGATTTCTAGTTCCCAGTTTCTGTATTCAGAGACTTAGAGGGATATGTAGGTCCATATTTCACTGAAGCTAATGGGACAATATCACCTTTACTGGTTTGAGTTAGTTTCCTGCTTTTTGAAGGTTTTGACTCAGTTTAGCTCCCTAATCTAGGCTTAGGAAGAGGCTATGGACAGTAAGCTAAAATGCAACCTGAGGTGGAAGATTTCTCCCCAAAATATGTATGGCTAGTTGCTTCAAAGTTACCTTAAGATTGGGAAAGTGTATATAAAATGCCTCCCCAGGAGGAATTAACACCATGTTATTACCTGTGTTCCTAAGGAGCGCACAATGTATTCACAGGCATTCCAGTCTCATACAGTGTATATGGTGTGACAGACCATGGCAGATAGTGAACCTGTCAATGAACTTTAGTGTTTGTAATCATGAATCATAACGATGCAACCTTTAAAATTCAGTAAGCTTTTATAGTTCATATACTAGTGTTACCCAAGTCAAAGCCACCAAACAGACATTTCGAAAAAGTCTAAAAACCAAACTTTAAAGCCTGAAACAGTTTTTACCTTTATTTGAAATAGTTGTAGGAAAAGTCCTGCGTATGGTCTGTACTCTGGTCAGATTTCAGCTCACATAGCAGTAAACAGTAGGGTTCTTCACTTCCAATATTTTGAAAGAGCAAAATCTATTGCTATTCTAGTTGGTGTCAGTGAGACTTAAGGGTTCACCTAATTATGCTCCTAAAAACCATTCTAGAATAAGATACAAGTCAGTATTAGTTCCTGAATATGAAGTTTCCATTTGCAGGAAGCCAGAAATTTCTGGTATGCTCATTTAAGAGAAATTAGATTCCTGTGACTCAACTGTTTGTCAGAAAATCCACTAATTTGAAGCTTAATTCAAGAAAATAATTTTCAAATTAAAAAATTAAGTTGATAATGTAGGATTCAATTAAACAGTCTTACTTTTAAGCTGTAACTTCAGTTTATAGAAAAACCAAAAGACAGAATGTCAAACTTAAAGATGTAGCCCCTGTATTACTTCAGCTGGCTATGGAAACACTCCAGGAAGATGTGTCTAGTTTTGATTCTGTGTGGAGAAGGTGATCCCAGGTTTGGCTACACACAACTACTTAGGAAGCCTATTAGAAGTTTGAGCCCCACTGAGATTGCGTCATTGAATCTTGGAGGCAAAGAAAGTCTCTGTTTTTGATTGATGCCATAGAGTGATTTTGGCCCAGCTGGTCTAGTTTGGGGGTAACCTATCAAAACATGTTTAAAGAAAATCTTCATGTGGGAAGCACCTGTGGCTCAAAGGAGTAGGGTGCTGGCCCCATATGCCAGAGGTAGTGGGTTCAAACCCAGCCCTGGCCAAAAAAAAAAAAAAAAAAAAGAAAGAAAGAAAGAAAGAAAGAAAGAAAATCTTCACGCTCTTGCAGTTCAGAGACAGAAGTAGGTAACTTTCTGAAGAAAACAGTCTTATGTTTTTGCATAGATATCTATCTTAAAATGTTTCATGTAAACTCAGTAGGAAGTGAAGTCTCCAGCTCTCTGATGTTTTTAATTACTGCAATAAGAAATAAGCTCGTATATTATCTTAAGCAAAACATTTTAGGCTTTGGATTTAATGTGGATAAAAGTATTTGAAGAAATGGGATGGGTTTTAAATACACTGGAAGATTCTCAAGTTAAAATTTAACTTAGAGAGTTCACAGATGATTCAGCACAGTTCTCTAAGTCAAGGTTCAGGCAGTTGACTGTTTTTGGTTTTTGGTGTGCTCTGGGCTAAAGAATCACCAGACCCACCAAAAGCAAGGCAAGCATGAAACTAAGTCTGAGTAAGAGAAAGGTTTACAGAACAAGAGCAAGATACGTTTGTCATAAATAAATAGGCCTCCTTATCACAAGGAATGTCTGGGGCCCTTCCTCCTGGTTCAGATATAACTGTGCATCAGACTGGGTCCATGGTTTATTAGCCTCAGGTTACTGTAGGTGACTTTCCAAATCCTATTGAGCCTGGGCTGCCAGCAACACTTCTCTCCAGGTTGGGAAGTTGCTCAGGATGGGATTAAGGTGGGGCAGCACGGAGATGGGGTGCTTCGTCCTTCTCCCCAGGTGGGGCAGTTATTCCAGGCAGAAATCAAAGTGGAGAAGCACTAAGTCAAAGTACCCAACACTTTGTGTCCATCGAGAGCCTAAGGTCCTAACTCTCTACCTGACAAGTAGTTCAAAATTTCTCATTTTAGGATACTAAACTGAGAAGAGTTGACCTTACCCAAATGGAAGGCTGTTATTCTCCCTAGGCTACTGGGATATAATCTCAACTCTTGGAATGCCATGTTTGATAAGAGTCTTTGTCCACTGGGGGCTTTGTGGAATACCAGATAGTAATATAATGTGATTTAGTGTGGGGTCTTTGGGTCATGTGGTATCAAGTTTGACTTCTACCACAAAGGCTGAAGACTAATATTAGACCTAGTTGGTTGTCTAACTGGGACCAAGTCCCAAATAAAACAGACCCCTGGATGAAAAATATTTCCTGGTCCAATTGCCAGGGAAGTTACTAATTGATTCCATTGGAGAAAACCGTAAACCCTTGAACTTTTCTGGACTCTGCTCCATGTTGATTGCAAGCTGTGTGCTTTTATCGTGGTAAATTGTAACCTCGAGTGTAACAGCTTTCAGTAAGTTCTGAGTCCTAGAGAACTACTGAACCCAAGTGTGGTCTTGGACATCTGAACACGTAGTTATATCAGAAGTGAGGGTCATCTTATGAACTCCAAATGCTGGAGTTCAGATTAGAAATAGGGGGGTCTTGGGAACTGCTCATTAATGTCATATAAATATTTCCCCCACTAAAGAAATTGTTTAAAAACTGAATGAGAACTTTAATTTTACTTAACCCAAGTCAGTGTTTTCAGATTACTTACATGTCCCTTCCGGGGAGGATTCTTGATTTGAGCAGTGTCCTCTGAGGCCATAGGCACACCTCTTAAAATCTGTTAAAAAGAGGATGTAAGGATTTCTCTTTTGTATCTGTAGGCTTTGATGCATGTCAAGACAAATAAAAATATCCAAATTTGATCTAGTGTACATTTTTTTTGGTGTCTTAGGTACTTGTTTGCTTTAAGAGGTTTTACTTTCTGCATTAGAAAAGTTACATTCACTGAGATAAGTGCATTAAGAAGGAAGAATCTCTCATTTCTTCCAATTGATGTAAGTGGCTTTAAGAGTTTGGCTTTTGGCCTCAGGCCACTCCTCTGCCGGATTACGTCATGCCTGGACCCTCCTCCTTCTGATCTCTCAAGTCTGGCCTACGCAGAGTTCTTTTTTTTTTTTTTTTTTTTTGCAGTTTTTGGCCAGGGCTGGGCTTGAACCCACCATCTCTGGCATATAGAGTTGACGCCCTGCCCTTGAGCCACAGGCACAACCCCTACGCACAGTTCTTGACTTTGCCCTCGCCCCACAGTTTCTCAGGCCGCCTAAGGAGCGAGGACCCACAGGAGGATGCCTCTAGTATTGCCTGAAGGCAGATTCTCCTACCACCGAGTGGACAGTTCCATCGAGTACATCACGCAGACCACATTTGCAAATGGAGGGAAGGCTCCAGGGCATTGGAGTCCTTGAGTGTTGGGCCGGAGGGATGGGTTCCTCTTTCCCGGTTCAGGCGCACAGAGGGCAGCCTGGACGCACACCTGTGGAGGAAGGCCCACGGTGCAGGCCCTAGCTGTTTGTATCAGTGCTGAAGCCATGGTCCCAAGCCATAGGTCTGGACACTCTCTTGCGTTTGCAGTCCGCTCCGAAGGCAACGGCGCGGCAGCGGGAGTCGGAGCAGGAGCCTTGGGTGGCGAAACCAGTGGCACCGAGACAAAGAGCGACAGCATAGATGGAGGCGGTTGAGCCGGGAGCGCAGGTCAGATTCAGAGGATGAACCCTGGCAGCGGCCAGGGAGGCACAGCCGGAGCTGCCCACCAGCACGATGTTGCTCAAGGGACCAGTTCTCTGCGTCTGACTCAGGTGAAGAACAGCAGTGGGGCTCGTGGGCTCATCACTAGCGAGCGCATTCTTGGTCTCCAGGCTCCTTGGGGTCCAGCTCCATGTCCCCAGCACGCTCCCAGAGCACCCAAGATATGGCAGTCGCCCTGAGCCAGCAGCAGAGCTTGCAGGGGCGGTCGCAGCTGTGTGAGGAGCGGAAGCAATAGGACGAGCTAATGAAGGCCTTCCAGACACTCAGGGAGAAATGTGCACTGTGACTGGCCAAGAAGGGGCCAAGGAGTGCAAGAAACCGGAGAAGATGGGCTGAGGCGAGGAGTACATGGGCTACATCAACACAGACAACCCCTTTGGGAACAACCATCTACTGGGCACTTTTATTTGGAACAAGGCCCTGGAGAAGAAGGGAATCAGCCACCTGAAGAGAAGGAGCTTAAGGAACGCAACAAGAGAATCTAAGAGGACAATTAGCTGGAGCAGGAGTGGGAGCTGTTGTAGCCAGAGAAGGCAGAGCACTTCAAGACATGGGAAGAGCAAGAGGACAACTTCCACCCCAGCAGGCCAGCCTGCGCTCCAAGATCTGCTTCTGGGATGGGTGGGCTAAGCCCATTGATCTGTTGGCCAAGTATATCAGTTCTGAGGATGATGACCTGGCCTGAAGATGCATGAGCCTTACACCTTTCTCAGTGGCCTTATTGTGGCCAACATGGAGGACCTGCTGTAGGACATCCAGGTGTACGTAGACCTGGAGCAGGACAAAAATACTGATTTCTGACGGAACATGACTCTCATCACTGAGGACAAGATCTTCAAGCTCTGCAAGCTGGAGGCCTCCAGCAAGGGGCCAGATAAGCACCGTGATGGGGTCAGTGCCTCTGTCAGCTCACACATGCAATTGGTCTTCAAGGGGAAGACGTACAGCTAGCTGCACGTCATCATCCAGGGTATCGAGGTCAAGATCTGGACATGGGCTACTGGGAAAGCCTGCTGCAGCAGCTGCATGCCCACATGGCAGGGGCCAGGCTCCATCAGAGCCACCAGGATGTGCTTCAGCAGAAGCTGTATAAGCTTAAGTAGGAGCGGGGCATGGAGAGCCAAACTCTGTTCCTCATCCTGAAGCAGGAGCTGCAGTCCCCCAGCCCCAGCCTGGGGCCTGAAGATGTGGTCCCCACCTTGGAGGGGCCTTGGAGGGCAACCAGTGGAGCCCAAGGCAAATGAGGCAGCAGCAGCAGAGGGCAAAGAGCTGTTGCAGCTGGAGAAGAAGGCAGAGCACTCAAGACATGGGAAGAGCAAGAGGACAACTTCTACCTCTATTCCCCATCCTGAAACAGTGCTTCTGGAAGAGGACCTGATCTAGCAGAGCCTGGGCAACTATGACACCAGGAAGTACAGCCCATAGCTGCTCAATGTATGAACTTCCCCTTTATACACATGTGCTGGAGCCTAATGAGGACCTGCAGGGCCTGCCACTGTCATGCCAGCAGCTCCACGTCACAGGCAATGCCAGTGAGAGTGCAGAAGACATCTTTGGATGTGCCAAGGAGGGCATGGGCCAGGATGAAGCGCAGTTCAGTGTGGCAGTGCCATTGACAGGCAAGGTCTACCTGTGGGCTGATAAATACCAGCAGTGCAAGCCATGCTTCTTCAACTGTGTACACACAGGATTTAAATGGAACAAATATAACTAGATGTACTATGATTTTGATAACCCCCACCCAAGATCGTGCAAGGCTACAAGTTCAACATCTTCTACCTTGACCTCACCCATAAGTTCTGTACTCCAGACTACTTCCTGGAGACCTGCTCAGACAACAAGGACTTCGCTATACTCTACTTGCATGCTAGGCCACCCGATGAGGACCTTACCTTCAAGATTGTCAACGGTGAGTGGGAGTACTCACACTGGCACAGCTTCGGCTGCCAGTTTGCCAACAGAATCTTCTGCCTCTGGTTCCACTTCAAGTGCTACTATTACTGATGATAAAAGTGGATGGAGGACAATGGCACCTCCAGGGGCAATGGGCAGGTATCCTTGGGGATGTAAGAAAAGGGGGCTTAGTGAAAGTTGGCAGTCACTTCAGAGCCACCATCTGGGCTACAAAGTCATGCCTGGCTATGTTGAGAAGTCAAATCCTACCCCAGGCTGGATCTTCCCCTCACCTGGCCTCAGTTTCACCTTTTTTGAAATGCGGATCACTGCACAACCTGCCTGAGAGTTGAGGGGATGCTAGAACAGTCTGGCCCAAGGGCTTCACATGTCAGAGGGGCTGCTGGTGGCATCTTAGAGCATGCACAAGACCAAAAGCTGCCACTGGCCTCTGTCTGGGTGACACCTGAGGCCCAAGACCTACTGTGCCACTCAGAGTATAGGAAGCCAGACCTGGGCCTCTCAGGCTGCATCTGGGCCCTGCATATGCCTACCCCAAGTCCCACCCCTGATACCTCATGGAGCACTGGTTGGTCCTCAGGGCCCTTGGACAGTGACTACCAGTCTAGCAGTACCAGAGCCCACTCCCTCAGGACATTCTTAAGAGTCAGCAGCAGCAGGAACTGGACCCTTCCTCCTGCCTTCCTAATGCCATACCCTTTAATATGTATGGCACATACACTGCTCCTGCACATTCCAGAAAAGACCATGTGGGGATGTCCAAGCTCTGCAGTAATTGGGCCCCCCACAATTTGCCCAGTGGGTGTTAAGCACCTGAGAGGAAATGATGCCAATCAAAGGCCAAGCTTTGTCTCTAATCAGCATCTTTTTGCCTAGGAGTATTATGACAGTGTAAAAGCCAAATTTTTTTTTTATCCTAAAATAAAGTGTTGGTTAAAAATACATGCAACCTCACGAATAGGTCAAAGAATAAAGGGTTCCACCCTTTCTACCTAAAAGAGTCTTTTTAGGGAAACAAACTAAACTATTTCCACATGAGACAGGGTGCCTGGGTGGGGGCCAGTGCTGCTGGTTGTCTGTGGGTTGTGACTCGTGGTGCTGGTAGCACTTCAGGGAAACCTGGAGAGGTATTTCCATCATGTTTAGGTTTGGGGTGTCTGTCATCAGATGTTCAAAGAAACAAGCCTGGTTGCTGTCCTGATGAGGACTTGGGCTATAGGTACCCATGTGGCCTTTGGCCTCCCTACCTGAGTCAAGAAGGAGGGTGGCTGGGACGAACTCAACTGTCCTGATGCAGGTGAGAACTTGGGGACATGCCCTAAGGCCCTGGCATAGGCTGGGTGGGGAGCCAGACAGGGGAAACCCCCACCTGTGGCCCTCCAGGCCTTGTGCTCAGTGACCTTAATTCTTATGACCTGACAGAGAAAAGAATCCTGATGACAGATGATGATACATCCTCTATGCCCACCTGGGCAAGGGAGACTGACCCAACCACCAGCATCAGATGCATTTAGGTAGCAGTACTCATTCATCTGAATCAAGATCTCCATATTTCTGAAATTTTCAAACAATGAGTGTGTTGAAGTTTTGTTGGTAAGGAATATTGATCAAAGTTTTGTTGGTAAGGAATATTGATCACCAGATTGCTGGATTTTCTAGACTTAAATTTGGGGGAGATAATTATTCAGACCTTGTGTTATTTACATAAGTTCATAAAAACAAATGAATTTGGGGTCTGGGTCATCATATATATATATATAT
>NW_003852396.1:31570335-31610790 GCF_000181295.1 Otolemur garnettii
AACCCGCCACCCTAGGTATATGTGGCTGGCGCCTTAGCCACTTGAGCCACAGGTGCCGCGCCACATCATCTTATATTTTTATCACAGTAAAAACCATGTTGGGGGAGATGCCGAACATGGAGGCTTGGGGGTCAAGCCATGTAAGCCATGTTAGGATTACTTCATTATTTTATCCCCATGTTTTCAAAGTTGTCATGTATTTGACTAAATGTATCAGTTTTGGAGCAAGACATGTTGCATCATTGCAACTTCCTGACACCTAGAATTAGAGTTTTTAAAGAAGGTCAACTGCAAAATACTTTCAAAGCAGTTTACCTGAGTGATCTGTTTTTATGTTTCAAGGCAAATTAGGTTTGCTACTGATGACAACTAAGGTTGGTTATCAGGTAACATGAGAAAAATCAAGTTAGCTGATTTCTCAAGAGAAGCAGCTATAGATGAGTGGGCTGCCAAATGGGATATCTCAATATTGGAGAGTCATTTGAGATAGTAGGGAGATTTTCTGCTGGTCTCTGTACTCTTTGCTAAGTGCTCTAGTCCCTAAAGGGTTCTCTTCTAGACTTACTATTATGCTGCTGAAATAATTTGAAAATACTAAATATCTTGTAGCTTAAGAAAAATACATATTGGTTACTTAAATGAAATCAATTTTGCATTTGGATGGAAGTACAGACTAAGGTGAGATCAAGAGACAAATAGGCCATTTCAGACTACAGTTAAGGTCCTTACTTGTGGCCAGGAATTTTCCATGAAGAATATCATTTCAGGAGGAGAGAAATAGCTCATGCTTTTAATATCCAGGTGAGCAATGTTTTTGACTCAGAAACAAGATATAAGACGGGCAACTCCCCCAAAATACTACAGGAGCACAACACGGGGGGATTAGAGTATTGTCCCACTAGCTCATATGGCAAAGGTTTACTTCTCAACATTTTCCATTGAAATTGATTGAACTAGCTTAACAGTGACTTCTTAATGTCCAGGTACTCTAAGTACACATCCTTTGCTGAAAGATACTGGAAAATCTTGAAGAAAGGCCAACAGGATGTCCAGGGAAGACCAAGGGACAGATTTTATTTCTACATCACAAGTCCCATGTGTGATTAATGTTACCAAGTGGACACAAAATAAGGTCTTATGTCAGATTAAGAGCATTGAGAGGGTGGGGAGAAATTGCTGGCTTCTGAAGTAGTGACAACCTAGTCCACACTCATCTAACCCTATCCATGGTCCTACCATGACTACTGAGACACTGGCTGCCTATGGCCATTTCCTTCCTGTTCAAGTGAGCATTAGAAGAGGCAGAACAGGGCAGAGCAGGGTGCTACTTTCTGGATAAGTAAGTAATGTTCATAGACCAAGAGGCCTTATTTTCTGTAGGACCATTAAAATTGGCAAAATAAACATCCAGGTATCTTTGAGGGACTTTAAAAGGCCCCCTACCAAAAGACCAGAGGCCAAGTCACTGGCTTAGTTGAACTTTATTTTTCTTGACCCATAGGAAGATCTTAAGACTTCCTTTCTAATCATACTAGAAACCTTCCAAGTGTTATGAAGTGACAGAGAATTTTGACTTGCTGGACTCAAGAAAACCAAGAATTTGTGAAGTTAGACATCTAAGACAGATTTTACTTATTTTTGCTAAAAATGGTAGATGCTGATGTACTATCCAGAGTTCCCTGTAGTGAGGGACTAGTTGTCCAGCTGTTACAAAGCAGCTTAAGCCTCTTCAGACATCCTCAGTTTCAGACTAAGGTCACATCTTCAAGGGCAGCTCATAGCCAACAACTGAGCAATGTGAGTATAGAAAGTCGTGGTTAGTGTGACTCAACTCAGGACAAGTTTAAAAGGCTACTCTGGAGATAATAGTACCAGGGGAGATTCAAGAAAGCAGGCAGTAGGGAGAGGCATTATTTGTGCTGCCCATCTGGTAACGGGGACATTATCCTGTGGGTGTTACAGAAAGGTCTTTGGCTGAGTGTTCCAAGGACTCTGCTGGCAAGAACCCAGGTCCTATCACCTTCTGTACTGAAAATAGTATGTACTGAAGACAGCCTAAGGGGTAAACTTAAACAGGAGTAGGGACCAGGGTAAACCATATATTTGACCTTGGATATTTCCTTTGAAGACTTCCAGTTGTGCTTGCTTATGTGTGACTAAATGTCCACTGGGAACTCAGCAAAGAAGTGCAGCCCATAGCTATCTGCTTTGCATGTAAGGGGGCCAGCCTTCCTGGCACCTCTGTTGTCTTTGCATAACTAAGTAGGAGTGTTTCTTTCATTGCATCACTGCTCCCATACAATTTTGAACCCACACTATCCCTGGTGGTAAGTGAAACACAGATAACCCCTGGCAGCAGTCTGATCACTTAAACTTTTATGGGTGTTGTATTGGATGATTAGAGAAAATAAGCATTAGTATGGAGCAACAAAATCCAGGGGTGGATGACCAACTTCTAAGAGCAGTTTCCCCAACAAGTAGTCATAACCCTCTGCCCTATGTTTGAGTTTGAAACATTGGATTTTCCTTTAAGAAGTTGACAAAACCTTTTTAGGACTATAATGATTCCCTTAGTTTCTCCCACAAGAGGCTCTAACTGTCCATTGAGATAATGTTACACTGGGAAAAAAAGACCATTTTCAGAATGTTTGGCAAGTCCTAGAGACCATCGGTCCCCAAACCTAGACACTATGGCCTCCCTATGAGGGTGGGGGCCTAGGCAGCAAGGCAAGTGGTTTTCAACTCATGCTGGAAACTGGGTAGCCAGCTCACAGAGGGTCCTCTAGGTCTAAGATGCAGCTGGTGATCATTTGTCTTCCCACAAATGTATAGTCAGAATAGACCTGTTTACCCAGAATCTTGTCTTGTGGGGCAAGTGGTATAGTTGGGAAGGCCAAGTAGAAGCCTTTGGAAACTCCATGTTTCTGAATAGGACAGTAGAAAAAGTATCATGTATTAGAGGAAATGGAAGTGACACTTAGAATGACCAAGGACACAGAGGTGGTGGTACCATCATATCCCTATTTAACTTACCAGTATGGCACTGAGAATGCTTGGAGAGAGACTGCATCAAGTCTGACCAAGTGTTAACTTCACTCGGTCTGTTCCACCAGATGTAGTACCTCTGCCAGATAAGTTTCAGCTACATGGTGTGCAGCTATTGGTCTGGCAGATGTTATTTTCCTACAACCTCAGGAAAGGGACTTGAGTAGTTCTTGTTCACATGAAGGGAACTTGTTATACGTTTATAGTTTTCTTTAGTGCTTAACTCACTTTGTCACAATATAGTACGAAGATCTGGAGTAATGCTAGGACAGTGTTCTGAAGGAAATGTTTTGTGACTTACAATGAGTCAGGGGCACTAGCCACAAGTGGCTATTAGAACACCTGATGTTGCATGTTGGTGACTTATTAAGGCTCATGCATGCCAGAGAAATGAAGTAAACACTAAATGCCTGGGTTTTGTTCACAGATGGATCTATTTGGGGTATAAGCTAAAAATGGGTGGCTTATACCTAACTCCATTCAAGGTGTATTTTATTTTTTTATTATTTGTAGAGACAGAGTTTTACTTTATTGCCCTCTGTAGAGTGCCATGGCGTCACACAGCTCACAGCAACCTCCAACTCCTGGGCTTAGGCAATTCCCTTGCCTCAGCTTCCCGAGCAGCTGAGACTATAGGCACTCACCACAACACCTGGCTATTTTTTTTGTTGCAGTTTGGCTAGGGCCGGGTTTGAACCTGCCACCCTCGATATGTGGGTTTGGCGCCCTACTCACTGAGCCACAGGTGCTGCCCTCAATGTGTTGTTGCTTCTTTTAAAAAACAGACTCTCACTGTTTCTCTGAACTAGAGTGCCCTGGCCTCAGTCAGCCTATCTCACAGCAACTGCAAAATCCTGAGCCCAAGCGAAACTTGGGACTACAAGTACCTGGCACAACACCCTGCTAATTATACCCTCCTTTAAGAGCTGGGTCTCCCTCTTGGTCAGGCTGGTCCGATCCCTGAGCTCAATGGATCTACCCATCTCAGCCTCCCAGAGTGCTAAGATTATAGGCATGAGCCACTATTCCTCACATAAGGGCATTTTTGAATAGCAATGAAGAAATGTCCTCCCAGCAGTCATAAGTTCAGGCAGCATATGAGGTTGTTCATGTCAGCGGAGTCCTCTAGCTTGTGGACTTCTCTACATCTATTACATAATTACATATAGTACTAATAGGCAGTGGTAAGTTGCTTGACTGCTGGTAACGGCCTTAAGGTGAAAAACTGAAGATGTAACAAGCTGGTATGGAGCAGAGGCATATGGCCGTGGGTGGGATAGACCAACATGCGCCCTTAATAGTGCATGTTAGTACCTAGCAGAACTCAACTGCCAGGAAAGAAGAACTAGAATAAGTTGACGCCATCTGAAGATCATAGTGATGTTTATCATTTAGCAGTTTGGAAGTAGTCAATTCACATCATAAAAAGTAGCCAGAAGGGGTAAGGGGGCTACCATTACTGTTGTGCTCATAAGGCCCGGGGTACCGGCAGTCTCTAGAAGACCCAGATAGAGACCCACAGGGGTAAGAAGTTCCCCATATACATGAAAGACATGGCCCAATATGCAGTTCTGTCTAAATGCAAACCAGAAAGAACCGATAACAAAGTCTAATCACATGGAAGATAGTCTTGCATTGTTCCCACAGGGCTGAGATCCAGGAAATAGATCCCAAAGCAAATATTCAGGAGAGTAAGGACTAGAAAAATCCATGATTAAAAGAAAGCTGAGAGCTACAGGAAAGCAAACGAAAAGGCACTGGCTATGGAAATTCAAGCCACTCTTCTTGGAAACATCTTGGCTTCTTTGACTTCTGCTCATCTTGGTAGGTGTAACGCTCTCAGGACACCTAACCTTGAGATCAGATTCAGAAGCTGCCTGCTGGAACTCATCATTCCCTTCAACTCAAGAACTCTGGTGGGGCAATGCGGGGGGACAGTCAGGTTTTGATGTCTTAAGTAGTGATGCGTCATGAAGAATACTACTTTCTAGTTACTGAGGAAATGTGAGATCTGTCAGTTGGCAGAACCCACATGAATGGGATTCATGGCCTAATAAAAGAGCCTCAAAATTCTTGTATCTTCCACCATCTAAACAACTTGGGCAAAAAGTCACCGTCTATGAACCAGAAATCAGGCCTTCAGACATCAAATCTGCCTTAATTTTAGACTTTCCGCCCTCCAGAATTTAGAAAAATGAACTGTTGTTTACAAGTTACCTAGTGTGATATTGTTATGACAGTTTGAACACTAAGATATGGGTCCACACGTCCACTATTACTGAAACACTGGGATTGTTTACTGGTTTCCAACCCTCTCTAACCTTGTGAGTTCAGCTGTGAAGAGGTTCACCCGCTGAGTTCAAGTATCCATAGTAGGACAGAGTCTTCCAGCAGTTATCGCTGCCCTGGGGCTTTATCCAACAGGGGCTTCTGCAATAAGAACCCTGCCCCAGAAGTAGCTCAGTCCAAGCCTGAGAAGACACTGCCATCATTTCAGACATAGTTTGTACATGACAGAGAGTGAGTTCCCACAGCACCTTTAGGCAGAAGCATAGGAAGGGACAAGATTAGAATTGAATGACAGGCTGCACGGCTATGATTTAATAAAAAAATATATATATAAGAAAAGAAAAGAAAGAATTGAATGACAGATGACCCAACTACTGGCAGTGGCAAGTCAGTGTCTACTAGGGAGATAGGGCTACAAGGCAAATAGATCAGGGCATATCCTGAGGATGTTTATGTAGTTATGTAACTTCAGGTTAGATGATAGCTCTGATAATTTGGATTAGAGTTTAGTATATCCCCAAATTATTCCCAGAATAAGATTAGACTGTGATCACTGAGTGTGCCCATTAAGAGCAACGGTAACTTCTAAAGAACTGGAAGGTTTAAGCAAGTGAACAATTGCCCCTGCTTTCCAGGATGAGATTCTGGAGGAGAATCTTCCTGGGATCAGACATCCTTCCTTAGGCCTAGGCTGAATGGGCAGCCTCACTTCTTCAGGGAACATGGAAAACAGGAGCCCAGAGACTTCTGTGGAGGCCTGAAGGAACTGACAGTTGGAGTAGTTTTGCCAGAGCTTAGTTTTCCTTTCATCGCTTCTCAGCTGCAGGTGCATTTTCAGAGTTTGTCCTCCCTCTCAGAGGGGCTTCTGCCTCATCTGCAGGATGTGAACTTCGCTGGCCTTGCGGTTCTCATCTCCAGGATGTCAACATCGCTTGGCCCCTAGTGAGGCCAGAGTGCCATTTGATTGGACAGTAAAATGAATACTCTATTGTGATATGGTTACTTGTGCTTGTTCAATTGTTAAAGACAACATTTGAAGGGAGGGAAGTTGTTTGCTTAGGAGGGCTGATAACATCTGTTTCCACCTGTACATACAAGGGGACCTCTATATACACAGATATAATCTATCTGGAAAGCTCTCTTGCTTGCTTATCTGATGGCACCTGGTTCTTTCAGTCTATGGGCACAGTGAACTTCCAGTGATAGAAAAGCCTGCTTTGCTTAATTGTCAGGTGGCAGGAAACCCAGTAAGAGTTAAGTCACAACCTGAAACTAAGCAGCTCATTTGTACAAGGACATCTAATCTTGCTGGGTCGGTCATAAATGATTAGAGACAGCTGTGAACTTCTGCATTTAGTGACATTGGTTTTGGAATTTACTAGAAGATAGACTTGTGGAAGCTTATTCTGAAAGTGAAATTATGGACATAGTTCAGCCCTCAAACATTCAGAAAAGTTACACATATGCAACTGAGAAAAACTCAGTTGCAGGATTAGTTGTGAAC
The DNA here is from genome assembly GCF_000181295.1 of Otolemur garnettii. Classification (NCBI taxonomy): domain Eukaryota; kingdom Metazoa; phylum Chordata; class Mammalia; order Primates; family Galagidae; genus Otolemur; species Otolemur garnettii. Next base: position 31,577,174 of record NW_003852396.1, read on the forward strand.
ATTAGATCAGGAGGCCAGCTAAATACATAATTAGGCTCTTTAACCACTTCAATTTTTTTTTTTTTATTTTGAGACAGAGTCTCCCTTTGTGGCCCTCAGTAGAGTGCCATGGCATCACAGCTCACATGCAACCTCAAATTCTTGGGCTTAAACAATTCTCTTGCCCCAGCCTTCCAAGAAGCTGGGACTACAGGCACCCACCACAACGCCCAGCTATTTCCCCCTCCCCGGCAAGCGGGTCTCCCTCTGGCTCCAACTCATTGGCTTAGGCAATCCTCCCACCTGAGCCTTCCAGAGTGCTAGGATTATAGGCGTGTGCCATCCTGCTGGGCCTAACCACTTCATTCTTCATCCACTTCATCTTGTGAATTTTTAACTAATTGATTCAATCTGCATCATAGGCTGATAAGATTTTCTTGTTAGGTGGAATGGAATTCACTTCCAAATTGCCACTGTTTGGCTCTGTAGAGCAGCTCCCAGCTCCGGTAAGGAGGAATGAGGCCCAGGGAAAGTTGTATGCATGGTAATTCCCGTGGCCCTGGTAGGAGCCATAATCTAGTTGGAGCCAGGCCCTGCAAGAACTTGCCAAACTCAAATATCTGTCTTTGGTGTTGAAGGTTTGCACTGAGCTGGACATTCACTTGGGGAATCAACGACAAGGTTCTAGCTGAATTTGTGATCAGTCTTGCTGAGAAAAACAGCACCTTGGATACTTTTAAGGATTTTCTGGTGAAAAGTGGTGCAGAATTCACAGATTTTCTTTTTCTTTTCTTCTTTTTTGCCAATTTTTGACCAGGGCCAGGTTTGAACCCACCACCTCCGGTATATGGGGGTGGTGCCTTACTCCTTTAAGCCACAGGTGCCTTCCCATGGATTTTGCTAACTTGCTGTGTCTCCTACAAAGCCTTGTACAAGTGAAGGTCCAGTTGTTAAGGTGAAAACGGAAAAAGAAAATCTGAAGGAACTCATCCCAGTCCTTTGCCAACCAGACAACCCTTCTGTCCAGACCATGCTGGACAAAGAGGATGTGAAAGTTGCTGTGGATGGCCTGAAAGAACTGGAAGCTTTGATGCCTAGTGCAGCAGGCCAAGAAAAGCAGAGTGACATTGAGCCCCAGACAGAGAAGAAGCAGAGTCAGAGCTGAGATTGAGACAGAGACAGAGACCAAAACTGACAGTGAAACTGAGATAGACATCACAAGTGGAGGTGCCGATCCCACTCTTGATCATGTTCCAGGACCCAGGAAATGAAAAAAGGCAAGTCTAGTTATAGGTCCAGGAGCAGAAGTCAAAGTCCCCCCAAAGACCAGAAAGACCCGGACAAATACAGGGAGAGGAATCTGGACCAATGGAGAGATCAACACATGGTCCTCCCTCCTCCTGAAGAGCCTGCCACTGGGGACATTTACAATGGCAAAGTTACCAGCATTGTGCTGTTGGGTTGCTTTGTGCAGCTGGAAGGACGAAGGAAGGTGGGGTGAAGGCCTGTGCACCTCTCGGAACTCCAGCAGGAAGGCTGTGTGGCCGATGTGGTTAGCAAAGGCCAGAGAGTAAAAGTCAAAGTTCTGTCCTTCACTAGGACCAAGACCAGCCTGAGCATGAAGGATGTGGATCAAGAGACTGGAGAAGATTTAATCAACTCCAAAATCCTGTCGGGGAGATGAATGAGGAGACCTCAGTGCAGAATCCGATAGATCTGCTTGCCTCTCTCAGCTGTGCCCCAGAAATAGAGGATGACTCACTGGAATGCAAGTACCTCACCCTCATCCCTGATCCAGAGAAGTGGGAGATCCAACAGATTGGTTGCTGCCAATGTCCTTTCCAAAGAAGAATTTCCAGGCTTCGATGAAGAGACTGGCATTTTCCCTAAGGTGAATGATGAAGAAGATGAGGACCTGGAGATTGACCTGGTTGAGGAAGAGCCTCCATTCCTGAGAGGGCACACCAAGCCAAGCCTGGACATGAGTCCCATAAATATTATTAAGAACCCGTATGGCTCCCTCTCACAAGCAGGGATGATACAGAGTGTCTTGGTCGAAGTGAGACGGGAACTCAACAGGAAGCCAAGATGGATTCTATTTCCATGGGACTCAACAAACACTGGGTTGATCTTCTGCCTGATGCTGATGGCAGGCATATTGCTGCCAACATGAGGGGTGTTGCCTAACTGATTCCTGAGTGGAAGAAGCATGCCTTTGGGGGCAACAAAGCTTCGTATGGGAAGAAGACCCAGATGTCAATCACTGAGCAGAGGGAGAGCCTGCCCATCTACAAACTGAAGGAGCAGCTGGTTCAGGCTGTCCGTAATAATCAGATCCTCACTGTTACTAGAGAGACAGGATTTGGTAAGACAATGGAGATCAACCAGTACCTGGAAGAGGCTGGCTACACTTCCAGGGGCAAGATTGGGTGTACCCAGTCCAGAAGAGTGGCAGGCATGTTGGTGGCCAAAAGAGTATCAGAGAAGTTTGGTTGTTGCTTAGGCCAAGAGGTGGGCTACACCATTGGATTTGAAGACTGCAGTAGCCCCAAAATGGTTATCAAGTACCTGACTGATGGGATGTTGCTCAGAGAGAGCCTGATTGACCCTGACCTTACTCAGTATGCCATCATCATGTTGGATGAGGCACATGAGAAGACAATTCACACTGATGTGCTCTTTGGATTATTGAAACAGACAGTTCAGAAATGGCAGGACATGAAGCTAATTGTCACCTCAGCCACCTTGGATGCAGTGAAGTTTTATCGGTACTTCTATAAAGATCCCATCTTCACTATCCCAGGTCGAACATATCCAGTGGAAATAATGTACACAAAGGAACTTGAGATAGATTATCAGGGTGCCAGCCTGATCATTGTCATGCAGATCCATTTAACAGAACCACCAGGGGACATCCTGGTCTTCCTGCCTGGCCAGGAAAAGATTGATACAGCTTGTGAGAGCCTGTATGAAAGAATGAAATCCCTGGCACTTGATGTTCCCAAGTTAATTATTCTCCCAGTGTGCTCTGCTCTTCCCAGTGAGATGCAGACCCAAATTTTTGACCCAGCTCCACCAGGCAGCAAAAAGGTTGTGATTGCCACCAACATCACAGAGACATTGCTGATGATAGATAGCATCTATTATGTTGTGGACTCTGGATTTGTGAAGCAGAAAGTTTACAGTTCAAAGACGGGGATTGAAGAGCTCATGGTGATGCCTACTTCTCAGGCACAGGCAAAGCAATGAGCTGGCCGAGCTGGGAGAATGGGCCCAGGGAAGTGTTACAGGCTATACCTGAAACATGCTTACCAATATGAAATGCTGACTACCAACGTGCTGGAAATCCAGAGAAGTAACTTAGCTAGCACAGTGCTGTTGCTCAAGGCCATGAGCATAATGACCTGCTGACCTTTGATTTCATGGATGTACCCCCAGTGGAAACTTTGATCACAGCTATGGAGCAGCTGTACACACTGGGGGCCCTGGGTGATGAGGGCCTGTTCAGTCTTGTGGGCTGCAGGATGGCAGAGTTCCCTCTGGAGCCAATTCTATGCAAAATACTGATCATGTCTCTGCATCTGAGCTGCAGTGAGGAAATGCTGACCATTGTATCCATGCTGTCTGTGCAGAATGTCTTCTACAGACTCAAGGACAAACAAGTCCTTGCAGATCAAAAGAAGACCAAGTTTCACCAGACTGAAGGGGACCACCTCACCCTGCTGGATGTGTACAACTCCTGGAGGAACAACAAGTTCTGCAACCCATGGTGCCATGAGAACTTTATCCAGGCTCATTCCCTGTGCGGGGCCAGGACATTAGCAAGCAGATGCTAGGCATAATGGCCAGGCAGAGCTGGATGTTGTTTCCTGTGGTAAGTTCACAGGCCAAGTGCTGAAGGCCATTTGCAGTGGGTTCATCCATAATGCTGCCAAGAAGGACCCCCCATGAGGGTTACTGGACACTGATTGACCAACAGGTGGTCTACATCCACCTGTCCAGTACTGTCTTCCACAGACAGCCAGAATGGGTGGTGTACCATGAGCTAGTGCTCACCATGAAGGAATACATGTGTGATATCACCACCATTGACCCCTGGTGGCTTGTGGAGATTGCCCCAGTCTTTTTCAAGTTCTCCAACCCAACCAAGCTAAGCAAGCAGAAGCAGCATCTTGAACCCTTGTGCAACTGCTACGAAGAGCCCAACGCCTGGAGAATATCCTGGGCCTTTCATCAGCACTGAAAGGCAAGCTTATCCATTTGCCTCCCCAGCAGAGGCCTAGGGCTTGGACTTAACCTTGATCAAAGAAAAGCTGGTCCTGAGGATGTAGCTGTCCTGTGACTGAATATCTCAACTGGGCATTCTCTAAACTTGATTCATTTCTTCCCTGATTGTAAAATTGGTACAGGGATTTAAGCCTGGGTTTGGCCAGAGACTCCAGCCATCCCTTCCACCCCAAGACATGGTGACAGTTGGAAGGTCATGGGCAATGAAGGGATGCATTTGTGGGGACAGTTGGAAGGTCATAGCCAATGAGGGGACACATTGCATCATCGTCAAGAAAGGGGCAACTAGGGCAGCGCCTGTGGCTCAGTGAGTAGGGTGCCAGCCCCATATACCGAGGGTAGCAAGTTCAAACCCGGCCCCAGCAAAAGGCAACAAAAAAATGGCCAGGTGTTGTGGTGGGCACCTGTGGTCCCAGCAACTCGGGGGGCTGAGGCAAGAGAATCACCTAAGACCAGAAGTGGGAGGTTGCTGTGAGCTTTGATGTCACAGCAATCTACCCAGGGTGACAAAGTGAGACTCTGTCTCTAAAAAAGCGGGGGGGGGGGGCAACTAGTATACCCCTGGGATGGGCAGGGGAGTGTGAGCATCTGGTGGAGGGATGTACTGAGGGCCCTGGTGCCTTCTGGAGGAGGGAGCCACTGTGCTTATCTTGAGTGTTGATTCTACTTCCTGCCCCCTCTCCAGCCCCTGTACTTCAGCTTAACTTTCTGGAAATATTTCTTTTCATAAGGAAATAAAACAAACAAAAAATAAAAAATAAAAAAGGAAAACAAACGTGGTCTGCAAATCCATCCAGGTAAATGCAAAAGATGCAAAGTTCATAGCTTTTTTTGCCCATTGATGGGATTGGCTTTTGAATGGCTGGTTCTTTGCATACTCTGGTAACTGGCCCTTTGATTCCTCACCTTTGACTATCTCCCCCCATCCTGAAGGTTGTCTATTTGCTTGTGTCCTTAGCAGCATGGAAGCTTTTTAAGTTGATCAGGTCCCATTCATTTTTGTTGCTGCAGTTGTCCATGAGGTGTTCATGAATTCTTTCCTGAGGCCCATATCATTAAGAGTTTTTCCCTACCCTTCTCTCTAGGGTTTATCATTTCATGTCTGAGACTTAAATCTTTTATCCACGTGAGTTAATTTCTGTAAGAGGTGGGGGCCCAGTTTGTCTTTTATGTGTGGCTAACTGGTTCTCCCCAGCACCACGATGACTGCACCATTCCATCCAGAAACTCCCAGGGACAAGGTGGCTGTCAAACATTCCTTGACTCCAATCCTAACTCCACTCAGGGCTGCTGAATAATCTCAAACAGGGTTAGCATCATCTGACCTGATGACACCATCTAGGTTATCCCTCATCACTGGCCTAAGTCTCGCATTGTTTGTTTTCACTCTGTTGAGGCATGTTCTTCTCAAGTTTTTGGAAAGTGATTGATACAGGATTCACCCACTCAGGGATTCCCCCATTCTCTAGGCCCAAGTGAGCCCAGAAATCAGACCCCCATTTCCAGGGCACAAATAGGCTTCCTTTTCTTTTGAGACAGAGTCTCATGTTGGTGTCCCAGGTAGAGTGCTATGGCATCATCACAACTCACTCAAGTTCAAATTCTTGGGCTGTAGTGATTCTCTTGTCTGAGCCTACCAAGTATTTGCAAGTACAGGTGTCCCCCACAATACCCAGATCTTTTTACAGAACAAGTCTCCCTCTGGCTCAGGCAATCCACCCGCCTCAGCCTCCCAGAGTGCTAGGAGGACAGGCATGAGCCTCAGTGCCCAACCCAATCAGGCTGCCTTTTCCAGGCCACACCCTCTGGTCTCTAACAAGATCATGAAGAAAGCAGCCTGAATAGTTTTGTGTGGTTCCACCTGGAGGAGGCAAAACCAGAGAAGACCTAACACTATAAATGCTCCTAGATAAAGGACCCTTGCAACTTGGGTCTTCTTCTTTGCCATAAGCTCTGGTGCCTTTTACTCGTTCTGTATTCCTTCTGTATTTTACTCTTTCTGTATTTTATAAGAGAGAAATCTAAGGAATTCCTAACTTACCACTGGTCTGTCATCCGTGGTTTCATTCTCCAGATACCTGAGATTAAGGACGTACTGAAGAAAGTAATTCTGGTAACAAAGACAGATAAAAGAATGGATTGTGTTCTGTGCAGTGTGGTCAATAACTTGAAGTTCGTCTTTACTGTGCGCCTCTGTGGAAAAGCCTTGAATGTAGCACTCCAGTGCTGTGAGTCCAGACTTCCCTAATACTATGGGATCACTTTCTGTTTAGAGCCACTCAAGAAGGGATGGGTTGATATCCACATAAGATACCCAAATCCTGAAGCCCCAGGTGGAGGCTTAGGATCCTCAATATCAATGCAACAAGGAGAACTAAGGATGCAGTTACTGTGTCATGCCCCCTTGCCAGAGCAACATTTATCCCTGCTCTTAACTGGACAAGCCAAGAAGCTTGAGTATAGGATGGCTTTAAAGCATATTCAATTAAGCCCAGCTTGGAGCCATTGTGCAGAACCATTAAGACTGCCAGGTTATCTAAAAAGTCTTCATCTGAAGATGGAGATTATTGGAGAGTATTTAAGTCTGAACCACCAACCTTCATTTTCTCTGGGATAAGTAGTATCAAACATGGTCACAGTAATGTCCTTAGCAATGTGGGAAGACCTCCATTGTTACTTAGTTTTTTTTGAGGCAGAGTTTCACTTTGTCACTCGTGGTGGAGTACTGTGGCATCAGAGCTCACAGTAACTTCAAACTCTTGGACTCAAGGGATTCTCTTGCCTCAGCCACCAGAGTAGCTGGGACTAAAGGCTCCCAGCACAATTCTTGGCTATATCTAGAGATGAGCAAGGTCTTCCTTTTGTTCAGGCTGGTCTCAACCCTGTGAGGTCAGGCAATCCACCTACCTCAGCCTCCCACAGTGCTAAGATTACAGGCATGAGCCACTGTGCCTGGCCCTGGTATTTAATGCTGTATCAAGACACCAGCTGCTGAAATACCTGACAGTTCGGGCAGCCCTTACCTCCCAAGGCACTGCTGCCTTCCCCCTGAGGTACATGTTTGAGACCATAGACACCAGTGGCAACCTCTCACCCTTCTTCCTTGGTTTCCCCTGTTTATCTTTCCAGGGGAGAACTCCTTATTTGAGTCAGTGTTTTACTACCTTCTACCAACAGGTGGCAGTTGCCACTTGTTACCATTCTACCTGGCACTGTTATTGTTGGGTGTGGTATCGTGGTCTAAAGGCTCTGCAAAATTTTAGGATGTTTGGTATCATGAGTCATAATCTGAAACAAGACTTCTACACAGGGCCAATTTAAGCTTGCCAAGGGCAGGCAGCCACTGTGAGGGTGTCTAACCCTAACAGTTTTGTAAGTGATGAAAGGCACCTGAAGGGTTGCATTAGTGACAGATGAGTCCTCAGGCAGAAGTAACACCCTGAGGAAGGTGCTTTGAAACCCTTTTAAGGAACCAAGTGATTTTGATAAGAACATTTAGATTTGACTTGTAAAGAACCTCAATGCATTTTATAGCTTTTTCTAGCCTGTATAGACTTCTTACACTCCATCACAGATTCCTGAGGGTGAGGAACGTCTAGGGTCACTGTCACAATTGTACTGGTCCAATTCTAATCTTCAACCAATATACATGGTCAGAGGTCTTGTTGCTGAAGTTGAAAACCATGAAGTGAAGCCCTCTAAACAGCAGGCTATGAAGAAAGCAGAGATCCATATCAGAAAGTGAGTTCTGATAAACGAATATCACATGTATTCAATACCAACTTGAAACTAGATTATCAGACCCACATAATAACCTCCCTCCCTCAAATGCAGGAAGAGGGAGAGGGGCACTCAGTAGGTTACCACCCAATGCATAGATATATAGCACACTTTTTGGGTATAGGGAACAACCCTGACTTTAACCTTTGATGCACAAGGTATATACCCTAAAGGTTTGTACTCTTTTAATCTGAAATAGGAAAGTGCGTTCTGAGGTAGAGATTTTTCTTTGAGACCGTCTTTGTGGTGAGATGTAGAGTGTTGTGGCATCATAGCTCACAGCAAACTCAAACTCTTGGACACAAGTGTTCCTCTTGCCTCAGCCTCCTGAGTAGCTGGGACCACTGGCACCTGACACAACTCTCCATTATTTTTATTTTTTGTAGAGACAAGGTCTTGCTCTTGCTCAGACTGGTCTGGAATTCCTGAGCTCAGGCAGTCTACCCACCTCAGCCTCCCAGAGTGCTAGGTTTACAGGCCTGAGCCATCGTGCCCAGCAAGTGTTCTATGTTTTGATGAAGAGAATGTAAATTCCATAGTAGTTGAGAGAAATGTCCTGTAAATGGCAGTCAGACCTAATTACATCTAGTGTGTAGTTTAAGTCTGATGTTCCTTTTTTTTTTCTGTTTAATTTATTGTTGGGGATTCATTGAGGGTACAGCAAACTAGGTTACACTGATTGCATTTGTTAGGTAAAGTCCCTCTTACAATTGTGTGTTCCTTTGGTTTTTGTGTCACTGTCTCAACCAGATTTCTTCCCACTTCACTGGCTTTCTCATTTATTCTGGCTAATAAATTTTGTAACAATATGTTCATATTCACAAAATCTGAATGAAAAGTAATACAACTTTCATTTCTAACCCAGCATAATTCAAAAGTTTCCTTTGAAGGAGATTGAATTATTTTGGTGTAATTTGGCTTTAGAACCCAAGTATAGTTAAATAGTTATTCAGAATATTTTTGTTGTTTGCTTTTGCAGTTTTTGGCCAGCCGGGTTTGAACCTGCCACCTCTGGCATATGGGGCCAGTGCCCTACTCCCTTGAGCCACAGGTACTGCCCTTGTTTTTTACTTGTTTATTTAACAAAATGTTGTTGCTCTGAAATTTAAAAAAAAAAAAAAGCGCATGAGTTTTGCATGGTGGTTCCTGTCCTTAACCTCAAAACTGGGAGGCTTAGATGAGAGGATTACTTGGACTCAGGAGTTCAAAACAAACCTAGGTGACATAGGAGACCCTGTCATACAAAGAAAAGCCCAGGAGTTCAAGGGTACAGTGAGCTATGGACGGCCTACTGCTCTTTAGCCTGGGAAATAGAGTGAGATCCTGTCTCTAAAAACAAACACATACAAACATACATGCCACAAAACAAAACAAACACCACCCCCTCAAAAACTGCACCCAAAAAATGCATGCTCACTGCATGCCTAAAAGATAATACTCATTTAGATTTAACTGTAAATTTTTCTTCTTTTAGGTTTTCTTTATTTTTTAATCTGAAAAATATTTTTTCCCCTAAATGACTGCATGAAAGTTAGGAAGAAAATGAAGGATTTCAGCTAACCTACATCAAAACCCGGTGTGATGGAGGACGACGAGCTGCATGAAGAAACTGGCAGTCAGACATCTGCGGAAGTCAAGGTGGCTGGTTGCCAAGGGAACCAGCAGCCCTGGTCAGCCAAATTCGGGAGCACTACCAAGGTGTGGCAGGGACAGTACGGTTTTGGGGGCCAACCACTGTACACGACCTGCCCAAACTCCAGAGGCTTCAGAAGTGACCCCCACACCTAGATAAGGGCACTGTGCTGAGTGCGCTCACTGAGGAGTTCAGTGCCAGTGACTGGGAGAGGACCATGAAAGAGAATGCATTCATCACGAACCTGCCTGAAGAGTGAGCTATGGCAAAAGGAGGAGTGACGCTCCTCCCAAACGTACTGCCCCTGCCGCACCCCAGTGCTGCTTCGCAGTGTGGATTTCTACTGTTGCTAAGTTTGTGTGTAAGATGTGGGCTATTCAGGAGAATGTGCCATGTTCTAGGGTAGTGGAGTCAGGCCCCATTAGGTCCTCGTGTGTAGTTTAACTCCGAGGTCCCCCCTGGCTTTTGTGTCATTGTCTTAACGGGATTTCCTCCTACTTCATTTCCTCCTCTTCATTTAGTCTGGCTAATAATAATGAACACAAACATTCACTGAAGAAGCCTAGTGTCTCATTTTGTTTTTCACAGCAAACTAAGGCTTAGCATGGTCATATTCTTTTTTTTTTTTTTTGCAGTTTTTGGCTGTGGCTGGATTTGAACCCGCCACCTCCGGTATATGGGGCTGGCGCCCTACTCCTTGAGCCACAGGCACTGCCCTGTGGTCAAATTCTTTGTGTTTGGACCCCAGTCTGTTTCCTCATAGAGCTCCACATTCACCCAAACGGGCTGCATGCTCTCATATCTGGAGGAACAGCATAGCTACAAGTAGTAACCCAAGAAAAAAAGGCTTGGCTTAAGAGGTAAATTGGGAGGTAAGAGAATTAAGGGGCATGCAGTGATCCTTTAAGGATAATCCCCTCTGCCATTTGATCCTGCAATTCCTTTATTAGGTATATATCCAGAAGACCAAAAATCACAAAGATATTTGTATCAGAATATTTATTGCAGCCCAATTCATAATTGCTAAGTCATGGAAGAAGCCCTAGTGCCCATCCATCCACAAATGGATCAATAAACTGTGGTATATGTACACCATGGAATATTATGCAGCCCTAAAGAAAGATGGAGACTTTACTTCCTTCATGTTTACATGGATGGAGCTGGAAAATGTTCTTCTTAGTGAAGTATCTCAAGAATGGAAGAAAAAGTATCCAATGTATACAGCCCTAATTTGAAGCTAAATTATAGCTTTCATAGGAGAGCTATAACCTAATTATAGCCTTAGAATATGGGGAAGGGGGAGGATGAGGACAGGGGTAGGGGAAAGGTGATTGGTGGGGTCACCTCTATGGTTTATCTTACAAGGGTACAAGTGAATCTTTCTAAAAGCAGAGTATGAATGTCTTAATAACTAAGAAAATGACACGAAGGCTACATTAACCAGTTTGATGAGAGTATTTCAAATTGTATATGAAAACACCACGCTGTACCCCGTGATTGCATTAATGTACACAGCTATGATTTAATAAAAACAAACAAACAAACAAACAAACAAACAAACAAACAAACAGGATCATCTCCCCTCATCACTAAGGGGATGATCCTTAAAGGCATCATCCTCAGAGCCAAGGTCCAGGGAAGACCAGGAGGCTGCAAATTCCCGGTATGACCACAAGGGGGCAGCATCAAGAAGCGAGAGACAGCCCCTGACCGACCCAGGCTCAGCTTGCCTTCCATAGGCTCTCTGAGAGCCCTCTCTGGGGGCAGCACCCACGCCTCCCTTCCAGGAGCTTCTTTCCTGCAGCTTCGTTTCTTCTCTCCTCTCCACCCCTTGGAACTCCTCCTCCCCCTAGTCTCCCGAGCTGGCCTCAGAAGAATAGTAACAGAGCTCGTTCCCCTGGGGTAGGAGTTGGGGCTCTGTTTTTCTCAGGCACCTGAGCTCAGTGCCTCCTTGCTGACCCTCAATCACTCCTTACACTCCACTCCCTAGGGCTCCAGAGAAGTTACATATGGGCGGGAGAGGCATGATTGGTGAGTGCTCCAGGCTCAGAGCAGGGAATAGAGGCCAGAAAAGTCTTGTCCCTGCTGTGGGAAGTCACAGAGACTGGCAGGAAGGGCGCATTGCACGAGGAAGCCGCTCTAGGGGTCGCCCAGCGATCGGGCTTCCAGATGACAGTAGCCCGATCCTGATCTAGTTCAGTGACCTACATAAAGAGGAATTTCTTCAAATCTGCGATGCTCATTCCAAACTTCTGCCTGTCCTTTGTCCCACGACAGGGGGCCCTAGTTTCTGCCTCCTACTCTTCACTCAGGCAAGGGGAATTACTCTTTCAGGGAGAGAGAGAGAGAGAGAGTCGTGGTGTGGTGGTGATTGGTAATGAAGGAGACTGAAGCTGGGCTGTAAATGTAAGTTGGAGCCACACTGTTAAGGGCTTGGAGTTAGGGTGGGTTTGGATGCCTAATTAGAAGTTCTGTCTGTGGTTTCTTTACAGGCCCACTGTAATCTGATTTCAGACAGGAAGCAGAAGCTCAGTTTTGGAGGTGGGATTCTAGGGATTCTAAGAGTGCTCACTTTATCTGGAAGGCTCTGGGACTCTTACCTGCAATTTGCTCAACAGAAACCTGACATGTCCAGTTTTGCTTTTCAGATGGCAGTGATGTGGAAGGTGGATTGGAATAGACTGGATTAGGATGGAGGGAGGCAAATTGGAAGGCTTTTTTTTTTTTTTTTTTTCAGTTTTTGGCCGGGGCTGCGTTTGAACCTGCCACCTGTTGCATATGGGGCCGGCACCCTACTCCTGGGCGTCACCCAGGAAGGCTCTTTTTATAAGCTGGGTAGAGTGGGTGATATAATGAAGTTGGGAGAGGAAGGGTGTGTCACATGAGAGAAAAAAAATCCTAATCAATTAATTGAAAGAGCAGAATCACATGGGTGGGGGGAAGAGGGGGAAAAGTTGAGCTGAGACCAGCTGCCCTGACTTGGAGAACATGGGCACTGGGTGGCAGCATTCTCTGAGACCAAGGGCAGAGCAAAGAACAGGCTTGGAAAGAGCCCTGTTTTGGGGGGGATGAGTGAGGCTCTCTAGGTGGAAGTATCAAGGGGGCAGAGGCTCAGCACAGTGGGATCTGCATAGAGAAAGTGGAGTGTGGGGTGCTGTGTGGTCACCAGACAGAGACGGCGGAGGAAGGAGTGTGCCTGTGGTTGCTGGAGAGGGATGGCAGCACAGACTGATTTTCTTTTCATGTCTCAGCTGCATCTGTTTTCCATGTCACCCTCCTGGCAAGCACAATCTGGGACTCTTACATGGTCCTTGAGAAAGCCTGGTGGCAAATTCCATTCTGTTCTTTGTTAGGGGTGGGAAATGACAGACCCTCTTCATCCCTACCTCCTAGAGAATAGCTTTCTCCAGATTTCTTCAATTAAAAAATAAGCTACCTATTCAGAAGGGATTTAATGTTTTTAAAGCAGATTTCTAGGCCACTCCTTTCAAAATTCTAATTCTCTGGACCTGGAGTAAGATCCAGGTGATTGCTGCCTTTAACTACACAGATCATACTGTCAGAAAAATTTGAGAAATGCCACTCAGGCTCAACACAAACTTCTTTCTTGAAAGCCAGTACTGGACTGTGTTCCTGCTTCCTGTCCTAAATCAGATTATAGTAGATCTATGAAGAAACCATAGACCAAACCTCTAACTATAAATCTAAACCTACTCTAACCCCAACATATACCAGAAGAGCAGTGACCAGTGTGGGTAGTTCTGTGCAATCTTGTCTACTCTTGTGAAGTGGCCAAGAGCAGTGCCCTGGTCAGCAACATCAGCTCTGAAAATGAACGACTGTTTCACATGTGTTATGAGTGGCCTTCAAACACTGAGATTAATGGGGCAGTAATGAAATCTGCTGGTGCAGTGCTGGGGTCTTGAGAGGCTCAGGGAAAGGCTCAGGATATCCAGAGTGTGGTATATGAGAAGAATCAGATCAGAGAGAGACTAGGGTACAGAGGTATGAGAAGTAAGTCTATTTGGTACCATTGGTACTCTGATGCTTTTTCTTTATAGGTCTTTTCTTTCTCCTGCCCCACAGCCAAATGATGTCTCTACTTTTCCCTTTCCTAGGGCCTGGATTCGAAATGCAGAAGCCTCAGATCTTGATCTCTGCCATGGCCACTCCAAATAGAACTCTGGTCCACCCAGCATACTTCCTTCTGGTGGGCATCCCTGGGCTGGGGGCTGACATACACTTTTGGCTGGCTTTCCCTCTGTGTTTTATGTATGCCTTGGCCACCCTGGGCAACCTGGCCATTGTCCTCATCATTCGTGTGGAAAGGCGCCTGCATGAGCCCATGTACCTCTTTCTAGCCATGCTTTCCACCATTGACCTAGTCCTTTCCTCTGCTACCATGCCTAGGATGGCTAGCCTTTTCCTGATGGGCATCCAGGAGATTGAGTTCAACATTTGCCTGGCTCAGATGTTCCTTATCCATGCTCTGTCAGCCATGGAGTCAGCTGTCCTGCTGGCCATGGCTTTTGATCGCTTCATGGCTATCTGCCACCCATTGCGCTATGCATCTGTGCTTACAGGGCCTTCTGTGGCCAAGATTGGCCTGGGGGCCCTGGCCAGGGGGTTTGTATTCTTCTTCCCACTGCCCTTCATCTTGAAGAGGTTGTCATACTGCCGAACAAATACTGTCACACACTCCTTCTGTCTGCACCAAGATATTATGAAGCTGTCCTGTACTGACACCACAGTCAATGTGGTTTATGGACTCTTCATCATCCTCTCAGTCATGGGTGTGGACTCCCTCTTCATTGGCTTCTCTTACATCCTCATTCTGAGGGCTGTGTTGGAGCTGTCCTCACTGGGTGCAGCACTCAAGGCTTTCAACACCTGCATCTCCCATCTCTGTGCTGTCCTGGTCTTTTATGTGCCCCTCATTGGGCTGTCCGTGGTACACAGGCTGGGTGGTCCCACCTCCCTGATCCATGTAGTTATGGCTAATATCTACCTGCTTCTGCCACCCGTGGTTAACCCCATTGTCTATGGAGCCAAGACCAAGGAGATCCGTTCAAGGGTCTTGCGTATATTTTCACAAGGTGGCAGGTAAGAAGGCCATCTACCTCAGTGTCTTCAATTCTTTCTAAGATGGGAGGATTAGTATCCTATTAATTGACTTAGTAATTGGACCATGAACCCACTGGACTATCTATTATCTAAAGAGATATTGCATTTTGTCTCTAGTAATGTGTCAATATGGAAGGACTTGTGACCCTGCCTGGAAAGAGCATCCTAGAGGATAACTGCCTTAATCTCTGTGCTATTGTGGGCCTGCCTTCACCCTCTCTCCTAACTACAAAATACACATGGTGTTGACATGGGAAGGCTATAAATCTCACACATTGTGATTCATTCCAGCCTTGAAGAATAATTTTAATTATTCTTGCCCCAAGTCACATGAATCTGTGTTCTCCATACCCTGGAATGGTTACCCAGTTATAATTAGGGGTTAATAAAGGGATAGTAACTGGGGAGAGAGGAGGGAGCAAATATGAAGTGTTTAAGTGTCTGTGTGCATGTGGGTGTATATATGTGAAACTCTCAGTGTGCATCTGTGCAGTTCTATGGAGGCTATTTGTCCCTAAGGACACTGTGAATTCTGGTTGTAGGTGTGAGTATGTAGGTATGTTTATGTGGACAGAACTTGTGCTTTTTAGCGTGTATGTGTGAGAGAGAACGAGAGCAAGTACACACAGAATATGTGCCCATGTGGCTCAGTGAGCGTGAGCTGTGTCCTGGCATGTGTATGTTTTGTGAGTAATATCCCCGATTGGATGTGTCCAGATGGTTTCTGTTAGTTGCTCTGTGATGTGGGTCCATGTAAGAATGCTGGTGTCTGTACCTGGATGGTGGGCAACATCTCTCTGGGAATGTGATGAGAATGCTGCTACTACCTTTTCTTCTTATTTGTAACATGTAGGCCAATGTTTTTCAACTTTTCTTTTTTTAATCTCATGGAACACTTGAACCTATAGTTAAACTTTTGCGACACACTTACGTTATGTTGATCAAAAAAAGAGTAAAGAAAAGAACAAACCTACTATGGTTTGAATGTCTTTCAAAAATAATTGAATTAATGATCTTTAAAAATTTTTGCGGCATGCCTAAGATCCTCTCATAGTGCCGCAGCACAAAGGTTGGAAATCACTGATGTAGGCTGTGCTGTGTGCGCCTGTGGAAAGTGCAGTATTGGGATGTTTGTGACTTTCAGCATACATGACATTTGTCTGTGCTCATACATGGATTGTGCATGGTATTTATGAGAAGAAATCCTTTTGTGCGGTATATGTATTTCCAGTTACATGTAAGTGGAAGGTGATGTCCAAATTGTGAGTGTGTGTGGTGGGGTGGGGCACACTGTGATGACTGTATTTGGGTGCCTATGTCTGGTGCATATGGTTTAGGGCAAATTTCCTTTGTGTATTGGGCATGGATTATGTGGTACAGCAGTGAGTACGGCATCTGTATTCCTCAGCATTGATCAATGTGTGGTGTCTGTGTGTGTCTGGGGGTGGAGGTAGGTGATTGAAGACGTCTGGCTATGAGTAGCAGAAATAATTTCCAAAGTTGAGAGACAAGACCCTAAAAGGCTCAGCTTCTCTTGGCTCAGCCCAGGGTTATGACTTAGTCTCTGGACTAAGGAAGAGGAAAGGTGCTTCCTCTTTCCACCCTCTCACAGGCCAGACCATGCCTTCATCCCCACCAAAAGGATTTCAAGTATCTTTAACCTCATTTTTTAAAATTTATTTTTATTTTTTATTTGTTTTTTTTCTTTGCTAAATCTTAACTGTGTAAGATTCTTGGCTCCCTCTTCATGCCTTCCTTGCCTTGTTTGCCTGCGGCATTGGCCTCCCAACCCCTGCCTTCTGGCCTTGATAGCAGATCACAGCCTCTTTCTTTACCTTCCTTCTTTGTCTTGTGGATGTGTCAAACATATACTATGAAAGGCCTCCATTGGAGGGAGTTCTGCTAATCTTGGGGGAGCAGGGTAGAGGGGGACTTAGCCAGCCCTCCCTGTGCTCCAGCATGGAAACTCGCTGAAGGCAGCAAGCTGGTAAACCTACAGACGTCACCTTGTGCACCTAGTCTCATGTCACACTGCCCTTTAGTGCCTGATGTCCAATGTCTTGCAAACCGTAGTTTTATGTGCATTGTCTCCTTTACCCCTATTAGGTGGTCATTGCTTCCTGTTACTTCATCTTGGAGAGAAGTAGAAATCTCTTGGGTATTTTCTGAAGTCCTTGCATCATCCCAGTCTATGGGAAGTTAATAGAAGCAGCAAAGATAGCTGTAGGGTGATGACATCAAGTGTCAGGCCACAGGTTCTGCAGGCACCAGAAGTTCTCATACTCAATAATTTTTATGTGGTCTGAATTAGAATAGTCTGATTTTTCATTGATTTTTTTTATTCTTGAGTTAACATGCCTATGTTATGAATTTTAAACTTATGGTTCTAAAACTGGTCAATAAACAATGAGAAGAAACCAACTAAAAATTGTGCTATTCTATTTATTGACATAGTTTTAACTTGAATATAAGGGATTCAGTTTCACATTCAAATTGTTCTCTAACTTTCTAAAATGTTCTCTTACTATTTTTGCCCTGAAGAGAGAAACCAGATGGCACAGGTCTTATATGGTTGGTGTTGGTAGGAGAGGGTTAAAGAAACGACATCCTCTGTCCCGAGCCAGAAGTTCTGTAACCCAAGGCTGGGGAGTGGAAAGCAGAGGCACTGTCCCCAGGGACCTAGACTCAGGAACCAGAGCCTGGGAGAGAAAGGGAGGGAGCCCAGGGGCAGTGGGGAAGGGAAGATGGGCCCACTGGGTTCCAGATTCAACAAGGAGCTAGACAGGGTCCACCATGGGACAGAAGGCAGGAGAGAAAAAAGGACACTTCAGAATGAAAATGGCTGACGCTTAATTGTAGAGTCCTCCTGCAAGCATACTTCGTCTATCCTCTGGCCTCCAAGAAACTTGGAGAAAGAGCTTCACAAAAACCATGGCCACACACACGAGTTTCTTCGAGCCTTTTCTTACTCATTTCTCCTGTCTAACTTTGTATCAGGAGCCAGCATAAGTGTCCCTGCTGGCACAGGCCCATTGCAAAGGACTCTAGAAACCTCTGCCCACTTCCCCTCCTCCTCACACCCCTAGACACATCCTCCCAGGATACAGGAACCAAAGGGGAAGCCCAAACCTCAGTGGGCTAGTGGGGGGCAGCTGCTAGCGTACCCTCTGGACAGCATTCTGCCCTCCAGCAGGGAGAAGCAGAAAGAGGGAGGAGGTAAGGCCCAGAATAAACAGGAGGAGGTGGAGTCTGAGAGGCAGGACTTCAGTGAAGCTTGCCAGACCTCTTCAGGAGGAGTGCTGGACGAAACGGGCCCCACGTTCCTTCAGCACAGCTGAGGTGAGTACAGGAGGCCTGGGGCACGCCCAGGTGTGTGGGTTTCCTGTGGTGAGGTATTTCCCATTAGACCTACTGAGGGGCTGAGAAACCAGACTGAACAACTGTACAACCAGAAGTGTGAGAGAAGGTCAAGGAAGCCCCTGACTCAAAGGATAGGCAGCCTTAGCAATTTCTATGAAGGTGTTAGAACTTGCCTAAGGATAATATTCAAGCAGTGGCCAGTTTACTGGGCCCCCGTCTAGAGACTGGCAGGGGCTGGGGTGAATGAATGTGAACAGGGTCTGACAACAGACTCAGTTGGGGTTAGATTGGGGCTGCACTGGGGTTGGGCAGGGGTTTGGTGTGTGAACAGGGCCAGTATCCAGGTTGTCAGTGTGGTTGAAGTTTAATCTGTCACTGGGGGTCTGGTAATGGCTGCGTTGAGGTGGGAGCCCTCAGTGGGATTGGGGTCATTCTATACAGTACATCAGTACCCAGGTCTTTGTGTGGCTGAGATTAGGGCTTTGTAACCTTCCCAATGGTCTGGTCTTGGCTCATCTGTGCCCAGAATCAGGATTCAGTTTTCAGCTCTTTTAAAGAGTGGATTAGTGTCCCCGGCACACCCTCCCCTGCCTTGTTTGCCCTAGCACATGGAGCTACTTGTAGCTCTCCAAACAAGGTTTGTTCTTATTATTTCTCTGGGACTTTGCATTTGCTGAACATAATTTTAAAAACAAATAGCAAGTTTGTTGCTTAAATTCTCCCGAGTCACTTAGAATTAAAGCGAAAGTATTTGCCATGTCCTGCCATCCCCTGTTACTTGATCTGGTCTCGCCCTCCAGGCCTCTTCATGCTCTCGGTGCTCCAGCCACTTTGACCTGCTTTCTGTTCCATGAGTGCCCCAGACTCATTCTTGCCTGAAGACCTTTTCCCCGCCTGTCTCCTGTGCCTGGGAGGCTCTTTTCTTAGATCTTCGAAAGGTTGGCAATTTCACTTCTCATAGCTCATATGTCACGTCCTCAGAGGGGTTTCTCGGATCCTATCTCACATATGGGTGCCCAGCACCCATCTTCCTCTATCCTATCACTCTTTCTTATCTTTTGTACACTTACCTGTACCTGACGTTTTCTTGCTTATTTATTTCTTTTACTTTTTGGTGGTGTCCTCCTAGAACATGAGATCCATGAGAGCAGTGATCTTGTTTGTCTTATGTACTATTTGATCTCCAGTTTTGACACTCAGTAAATTTTTGTTGTCTAACTCAATGCTGCTGTGAACCAGTTCCCCATTGGCTTGGTTAACTGCGGCTGGTTCCACAAGTTGTCAGAAGTTACCTCCACAGGATAGCCCTCTGAGCCTACAAAGCTTGGTGAGCTGTTCCTGCCTTTGGTTTCATGGCTCTTGTGCTTACTCTCATCCTGGCACTCATCACAGTGTGCTGTGATATCTCTGTGTTTGTCTAGTTTCTCCCTGCCCTGGGAGGGCTGGGACCATGCCTTCCTTACCCTGTGCCTCAGTGTCTCCAGTGTTCAGCACAGAGTCGATCAATCAGTAGCTGATGAGGAAATGAGTGCACTGGTAAAAGTCCCACATCAGACACTTCCCCAGCCAGAGTAGCCCCTAAGGGCACTGATACCTAAGTCCAGCTTTGCAGCTCTGTAACCACTTATGTGGTCCTACTCGGGAAATAGAGGACTAGGGACTTGGACCCTAGGGACTCTGATTTTAGGGGGCCAGGCTAACTTGAGTGATTAGGGTGGGGTGGGGCCTCACTTTGCTTTTTTTGAGTTTTGTGGCCAACGCCTTGCAAGAGTTCATCTGCTTTATCAAATCCAAGCAAGGTACAGGGGACTGCAGATGCAGATAATTTGGGTGGATGTGATTCTCACAGAGCCCTAGGGAAAGGGCTCTCTCTCTGAGAATCAAATGAGAAGCTCACACAGTTCTGGCCAGCTACAGTATTGCCCCTGAGGTCTACTTACTCTCTGGGCCAGGGAATAGGAGCCAGAGGCTCCCAGGTATGTCTGGGGTTCCTTCCAAAGATAATTTCTTCCAAATGTTCTTAAATGCTGACAGTAGCCTAATAGGCCCCAACTCCATTGCTCTGGGCATGGGACATTCTGTGTATTTAGCCTACCTAGTGACAGTGATCACAAATCCCCTCCTTGTTCTCTTTCCACATTGAACCTAAGTGGGAAGAGCTGGTCAGGTATCTTGAGTTGTAGAGGAGTCCTGGACTCTTGGGTCCTCAATTTTGGATTCCTTGGAGATTAGCACTGAAATGGTTCTTACAAAGCACCAGTCCACTATTAAGGAGCCTTGCATATTGGAAAGCAATGGATTTGGCACTAAGGTCTCTAAACCTCAACATCCTTATCTGTTAAATGGGATTAATAATACCTACTTGACACAAGTTGACAAGAGGCTCTAGTTAGATAAGAAGGAAGTATTTGATAGAGGATAAAGTTTTTAAATCTCTATTGTGGGGCCTGCCCATGTCACAGACAGGGCATTTGGGGCTGGAAGAGGAGACAGGTGCCTCATGTCCCTATTTGGTGAGTCCTTTTTGCTGCCCTCTTGGTTTCCCTTCTAAGAGTTTACATGGGCCCAATGTCAGACTTACAAAGGCCATCTTCTACCTTACCTCTTGGGCAGATGTTATTAGTTTTCAGAAGGCTTAGCACAGTTAGAGGCAATCTAGAAAGTGTATAGGCCTTGGTGTTAGACAATCTAGATTAATCTGCTTTAGCAGTCAACTGTTAAACCCTGGGAGTATTATCTAAGTTCTTGGAGCCTCAGTTATCTCACCTGTAATATAAAGATGATATATAAAACTTCTACTATGGAGAGCTGTTCTCAGGTTAGAGATAATCTTTACACAGATGACACTGCATAATGTCTGGCATTCTGTAGACATTTAATAATTTATGTTCATAACATAAAAACAATAAAATCAGGGCTAAGAGTGACCTTATTGTCTGCTTGGGTCAGAAGAGGTAGGGCTAATAGCCTGTGGTCTACCTCCCTGCCTGCTTTTCTGTGGGTCTCTGAGAAGAAAAGAATTCAGAATTCTGGGGCAGAGTGTGAGTTGGTGATGGGGCTGAGCCGGCACAAGAAGACTGAGTCCTGAAGGCCTGGAGGAAGGAAAGGAGACTAAGGGCAGTGTCACAGTGGATTTCCACTCAGTAAGTTGAGGCTATTCTTCCCCATTTCTGAGAAATGGCTGAGTTTCATAGTTGTCCAAGAAACATTCCTGGGACTTGCTAAGATAATTCAACTTTTCAAGAGAAAATCTCAAGCATAGTGCTATTCCCTGGAGATCAGGGCAGTGTGTGGGCTTTCTTTCTTTCTTTTTTTTTTTTTTTTTAAATAAATATGGAATACTTCACGAATTTGCATGTCATTCTTGTAGAGGGGCCATGCTAATCTTCTCTGTGTTGTTCCAATTTTAGTATGTGTTGCCAAAGTGAGCACCGTGTGGGCTTTCTTAAAAAAAAATTTAAAAAAGCTTTCTTAGTTTATTTTTATTTGATTGTGTTTTACTTTCAAAATAGAGTTGATTGAGTTCCTACTTCCTCCACAGCTCCAAATCATCTCTCTGAGTCCTAATTACTAATAGCTGCTCAGGCTTGAGGGCCACCTGGAAGTCATCTGGTTCCTCTGTCTAACTCTTGGAGGGCCTCTTAGAGATTTAGATGCTGTAGGGCTATCTGAAGGGTGGTGCTTGGGCTGGCTGCCCGGTCCCCTCTATCTTTCTTCATTTCTCTCCTGCTGCAGTCTTCTGAGGTCTAGCCTGATAGTTTACTCCCAGAAATAGCTGCCCATCTTATGCCACCTAGCCACCTTGCTTCCAGACTGGCTGACTCTTCCCCTTTTTGATTTCAGATACCTTGATATCAGAGCCCAGTCTTGCCATTGTGAAACACTGACTGCTAGTCAGCATGTGTGTGTATAAGTGTGTGCATAGAGGCCAAGTGATGATCCAGGTGACAAATTTTGGGAAATGAAGGTATTTGAAAATGTCATACTTTTTCAGAGGTTTTCTTCATTTTCTGTGGAAAAATGTGCTCTATGCATTCTGATTTAGTTTTTACAACTCCCATTGACATACCTTATCTCATATCATTTCTTAGCAGCATTATGAAGTTGTTATTATTTTCTGCATTCATTTAGAGCCAAGACTTGCATTTGAAGCCCCGGGATTGTGCTCACCACATCCCTCTACCTTCAGAGGCAATAGAATTGCTTATGCCCATAACTGGCTCTTTCCTGTATGTTTCAAAAGGCAGCACATTTTCATCCCAGGGATCACTTGCTCTATCATGTTGGGTTTCTGTAAAATTTCTAGATGGATTCTGGCCCTCTGGAGTACCAGAATCTTCTTACTGATGTCTCCAGGTGAAGGATCCTAGTATTCCCTGCTCTCAGGCCCAAACTGTGCTCCATGTCCATTTTGCACTTATTGGGACCAAGACTTTGCAGGTGCCCTTTTTTCTGTGTATCTTCTCATGCCCTTTGGCTCCCTGGGTAAGAAAAGGCTTTCTACTTGAGTCTAAAGATTCTTGTTCTGAAACTGAGATCACTATCCACTGAACTTATATTCTTTCATCCTTCATAAAAATCTCTATAGTTCAGATAACTGTCAGTCCTACCTACCCCCTTGGCTTTGTTACCTTCAGTAGAAACCTACTGAGGGATACTTCCATTGTCAAAACTCATTTTTATCTTCCACAAACCTTAACTAAACACTAATTAATAAATATAGTAGTGTCCCTGGCATTAAAGAGCTCATATTTCAGGGAAAAATAAATATAGCAGTAACTGTTATGGTTATAATTATCAGGAGAGTAAGTGCATAAAAAGAGACCTAAATAAAGTTCTTTGGGAGCACAGAGCAGCAAACATTTAATTATACCCAGGGGAAAGAGGCTTCAGAAAAGTAGCTTACAGGAGACAGTAAGCCAGGACATGAAAAATGAGCATGAGATGTCAAGAAAGGAGATTTGGAAGGGAAGTTTTTCTTGACAAAGGTATGAGAAGTTAAAAAAAAATAAGAAGTATATAGAATCGTGGGAATCATTACAATATTTATGAAATAGCGCATGTTTCCATGTTTCTGGATGACAGGGGGTCATGGTGAGGGGTGATGAGGGCCAGATGCTAAAAGACAGATCTTTAGCTACATCCTGAGAGGGTTAGTCTTATTCTAGAATCAATTTTAAGTTTCAAGGGTATTCTTCTAAAACAGTAGGTGGTAACCTGATTTCAACCAGTTAGATTCTTAGGATGGTAAGGATGAGGAAAGTTACATTAGAGGCACAGCCGTCAGGGTCAGAGGACCTCAGTTATGAGGCTGTTCTGGTCACTGTAACAGAAAAAGAAATACTGGAGGAAAATGATTAAGAGCAACAGATGTAGTTTTTTGTATACTTAGTATGTGGGGGGTATTGTGTTAAGTGCTTAACATTTATCATCTCATTTAGTCCTCACATCAACCCATGTTAGGCAGGGGCTATTATGACCATTTTAAAGATGAAGAAACTGATGATGAGAAAGGTCAGATGATTTGCCTCAGATCACACAGCTCATGAGGTTGGGATTTCAAAGCAGGATGGAATGCAGAGTCACACTCTATGCAACTGTACAAGGCTGCCTGTGGAAGAGCTCATTTTTAGAATAAAAAATAAATAAAAGGATTGATGTACTTGAGAGACAATTAAGTAGACTCTTGTAGTAGGAATCTAGAATTATGAATATGGGTTACAAAAGAGAATTCAGAGCTCACTAAATAGACTTGAGAACCAATAGTTTATACATGAAAGAACTGATTTACTGAAAGGAATGAGATGGTCAGGGAACAAAGGATGGAATAATAAGAGCACTGAAGGCTTGGTGCCGGTGGCTCAAGTGGCTAAGGTGCCAGCCACATATACCTAAGGTGGCAGGTTCGAATCCAGCCTGGGCCCACCAAACAACAATGATGGCTGCAACCAAAAAATAGCTGGGTCAAGTTGTGGCAGCGCCTGTAGTCCCAGCTACTTGGGAGGTGGAGGCAGGAGACTCGCTTGAGCCCAGGAGTTGGAGGTTGCTGTGAGCTGTGATGTCACAGCACTCTACCCAGGGAGACAGTTTGAGGCTCTGTCTCAAAAAGAAAAAAAAAGAAGAGCACTGAAGATAAAAATTCTGGAGAACATTATTATTTAAGGGTATGTTTAAGAGTCAAGGAGAAGAAGGTGGGGCTCCAGAAAGGAGACCAAGGACTAGTGATCATAGAGAAATAAGGAAGAGCAGAACAGAGAGGGAGGAGTTTTAAGCAGAAGGGGACTGCTCAGAATGCCCCATGCTATAGGGAAGCTATAGAAGAGTGAAGGGACATTGATGACTTGGGCCTCTGTGCCTGGATTCTAGGTTAAATATGGTTCCTTGGCCTTAAACCTTCTCCCTCCAGCAGATTGAATTAAACTCTGCTATCATTTGTTCTAAAGTGTTTTCCTGCTGAACTCTCTCTGGTCTGTGGACAGCTCAATTATGGAACCAATGCTACTCATTGGCACAACCTAAGTCCAGTGAATGGTCTATACCCCCTTATGCTGAAAATGAGTTTGCCTCACGCTCAACTGCTCCCTGGAAACCCATGAATGAGGCCCCTGTCCCAGCTCTCAGGCTCTGAATCTATTTGAAAACTACAAAGGTAATCAAATAATCTGATGAATACAGGTCAACTATTCATTGTCTAAAAGTCAGACTTCTGAAATGATCCATTATCTAAAGGTCTTTGAGTGCCAATATGATGCTCAAAGGAAATGCTCACTAGAGAATTTCAACTTTTAGATTTTTGGATTCGGGATTCTGTATTGGGAAAGTACAGTGCAAATATTTCAAACCCCAAGAAAAATGTGAAATTAGAAATGCTTGTACTCCCAAACATCCCAAATAAGGGATACTCAACCTGTGGTATGAGCATATGAAAATTTGTGGATAGAAGAGAAGAACGGAGTTAGTTAATTCCTAACAGAGAGCTACAATCTAAGGTCACTCAAGTCTGACATTTTCCACCTCAGCAATATCTCCTCATATATTACCTGTATAGCCACATTCAGTACATATTCAGCCTGAACACTGCTATAGGACTGATTAATTCTCGGTGCTTCTAATGTCACCATCACTCAGAGTTAGTGTTCAATCATGATAATCCTACTCTCTTCAGCTGGATAGTTCTCCTAGAAGCAGATCCTGATATGGGGACTCTTTTCCAAAAGATGGTATTGAGGGAATACCGTCATGAGAAGAAGAGGGAGGGAAGCTGGCTAGGGCAGGACACAAAAGCTAAGATAGGCTTTTGGTCTCAGCTGGAGCCCCTGAGAAGTTATGAAACAAAAATTCTACCATAGTGTTGTTTCCTCCAGAAGTAAGGGGGGGGGTGACCTTTGTACCTTCATGTCAGGCAGTCACTGACTTCTAGATGTACCTTATAGGGGCATAGTGTAGCCTCCTAGGTGAGGTGCCTCCCATTTCACTGAGGGGCATGCTCTGGAGAAAGATGAAGCTGTGAGTTCCTAGCATTCAACACTCACCATGGGTGGGAGATAAGTGTATTAGCTTTGTGAACAGGTATTCTTGGTAGAATACCAATGGCATTAGGCACTGTTCCTTTTCTTTTTTTTTCTTTTTCTTTTTGACACAGAGTCTCAAGCTGTTGCCCTGGGTAGGTAGAATGCTGTGGTGTCACAGCTCATGGCAACCTCAAACTCTTGGGCTTAAGCGATCTTCTTGCCTCAGCCTCCCAAGTAGTTGGGACTATAGGAACCCACCACAATACCTGGCTAGCTTTTTTGTTGTTGTGGCAGTTGTCATTGTTGTTTTAGCTGGCCCAGGCCAGGTTTGAACCCAGTATCCTTGGTATATGTGGCCAGTGCCCTACCCACTGAGCTATGGGTGCTGTCAGCCACTTTTCCTTTTTTATTTTTTTATTTGTTTTTACTTTTTTTTATTGTTGGAGATTCATTGAGGGTACAAGAAACCAGGTTACACTGATCGCATTTGTTAGGTAAAGTCCCTCTTACAATTGTGTCTTGCCCCCAAGAGATGTGTCACACACCAAGACACCACCCCTCTCCCTCCTTCTTTCTCGCTCTGCTCTCCTCTTCCCCCACCCCCACCATGTCATTGTCATTGATTGTCCTCATATCAAAATTGAGTACACAGGATTCATGCTTCTCCATTCTTGTGATGCTTTACTAAGAATAATGTGTTCCACTTCCATCCAGGTTAATACAAAGGCTGTAAAGTCTCCATTTTTTTAATGGCTGAATAGTATGCCATGGTGTACATATACCACACCTTGCTAATCCATTCCTGGGTTGGTGGGCATTTAGTCCCTTTCCACATTTTGGCGATTGTAGTTGAGCTGCAATAAACAGTGTACTGCAAGTATCCTTATGATAAAAGGATTTTTTTTTTTCATTCTGAGTAGATGTCAAATGGGATGTCTAGCTTGAGTTCTTTGAGGTTCTCCATACTTCCTTCCAAAAAGGTTGTATTAGTTTGCAGTCCCACCAGCAGTGTAAAAGTGTTCCCTTCTCTCCACATCCATGCCAGAATCTGCAGTTTTGAGATTTTGTGATGTGGGCCATTCTTGCTGGGGTTAGATGATATCTCAGGGTGGTTTTGATTTGCATTTCTTTAATAATTAGGGATGATGAGCATTTTTTCATATGTTTCCTAGCCATTCATCTGTCTTCTTTAGAGAAGGTTCTATTCATGTCTCTTATTCATTGATATATGGGATTATTGGCTTTTTTCATGTGGATTAACTGGAGTTCTCTATAGATCCTAGTTATGAAGTTTTTGTCTGATTCAAAATATGAAAATATCCTTTCCCATTGTGTAGGTTGTCTATTTGCTTTGATTGTTGTGTTCTTAGCTGTACAGAAGCTTTTCAGTTTAATTAAGTCCCATTTGTTTATTTTTGTTCTTGTTGCAATTGCCACAGCAGTCTCCTTCGTGAACTCTTTCCCAAGGCCAATATCTTCTAGTGTTTTTTCTTATGCTTTCTTTGAAAATTTTTAGAAGTCTGGACAAGTGTAAAACTATAGACAGGCACTTAGGAAAGAGTGAAATACAGAGTTAGAGTTTAGGATGAGGTGAGTGTTGTGTTTTATTGTATTGGGTTTTATCATAATAAAATAGGTGCTATTAAGTTCTAGATTAAGGTTGAAATAACTATTAAACTTAAATCTTAGGCTAATGTTCAAGTAAGGGCTAATACTAAAGTTGGGAGGATCATTAGATTAGTGACGAGGTTTAAATGTTAATCTGTTACTATTAGTATGGCTACATTTGGACTGGAATTAATCTTAGAGATAGTCTTATCATATGCTGAGATTCACAGTTTATATTAAGCAAAAGAGAGAAAAAGGATAGCTAGGGGAGAGGGAGTGATGACATATTTTTGTCATCTAAGACTGATATATACTCAGCCTTAAAAAAAAAAACTAAATGATTTAAAATAGACTTTAAAATTTTTATCTTAGTGTTTCACTTGCTCTCAGGATTTACTGTACTGATGGGGTTAGTAAATGGAACTGTGTGAATTTGCCGATGATCCTTGAGTTGTGGTTAGCATGAATTTAGAACAGAATCAGAATTTAAATGGCAATGGAATGGGAGTTTGGGTTTGAGAATATGACATTGGGATGGAGCAAGTTGTGGTATTGGGATTCTGGAAGATCTGATAATGGCTTATCTTTGCATTACAGGCTCTACCTGTCTGGCAGTGGTGATCACTCACCTTTATCACTATGGTGAGCCCCAACAGCAATGGATCCAGTGCCACATATTTCATCCTGATAGGCCTCCCAGGCTTGGAAGAAGCTCAGTTCTGGTTGGCCTTTCCATTATGTTCCCTCTACCTTATTGCTGTGCTAGGTAACTTGACCATCATCTACATCGTATGGACTGAGCACAGTCTACACGAGCCCATGTATATCTTTCTTTGCATGCTTTCAGGCCTTGACATTCTCATCTCCACCTCATCCATGCCCAAAATGATGGCCATTTTCTGGTTCAATTCTACTACCATCCAGTTTGATGCTTGTCTGCTACAGATGTTTGCCATCCACTCCTTATCTGGCATGGAGTCCACAGTGCTCCTTGCTATGGCCTTTGACCGCTATGTGGCCATCTGCCACCCACTACGTCATGCTACTGTGCTCACGTTGCCTCGTGTCACCAAGATTGGCATTGCTGCTGTGCTACGGGGAGCTGCACTGATGGCACCCTTGCCTATCTTCATCAAGCAATTGCCCTTCTGCAGCTCTATTACCCTTTCCCATTCCTACTGCTTACACCAAGATGTCATGAAGCTGGCCTGCGCTGACAACCGTGTCAATGTCATCTATGGCCTCATTGTCATCATCGCTGCCATTGGGCTGGACTCACTTCTCATCTCCTTCTCATATCTGCTTATCCTTAAGACTGTGTTGGGCTTGACACGTGAAGACCAAGCCAAGGCGTTTGGCACTTGTGTCTCTCATGTGTGTGCTGTTTTTATATTCTATGTTCCTTTCATTGGATTATCTATGGTGCACCGTTTTAGCAAGCGGCGTGACTCCCTCCTGCCCATCATCATGGCCAACATCTATCTGCTTGTCCCTCCTGTGCTCAACCCTATTGTCTATGGAGTGAAGACAAAGGAGATCAGGCAGCGCATCCTGCGTCTTTTCCATGTGGCCACACACACTTCAGATCCCTAAGTGTCAGTGTGATCAAACCTCTTTTCCATGCAAAATCTTCTGATTCAGAATTTAATACCAACATTTTGGAAGACAGTATTAAGAGAAAAAAATCTCATGTAATAAAGATATAATTCAGCTACTTCAAAGGTGAATCTGGTTTGGGAATTTCCATGTGGAAAGTGATGGCAGGATTATATATTTCCAATCTCAACTTTCAAATATTTTCCTTTGGTTTATCTTTATATGTAATTATTAATACCCTGAGTTGGTTGTGGTTAGGGGATTACCATCCATTATAAATCTAAACTGATTCTACTGATGTTCTACAGCATTATGAGATAAGGATGGTACATTTAAAGGACATTTACCAGAAGGCTTAAGCATTTAAGAAAAATAAAGGTAAAAGAAAAATAAACACCAGGATACAATAAAATGAGATAATCTGTCCTACTTCCTCTTCAGAACACCCAAGCATATTGGATCTCAGGAAAAGAGATGTACCCAGATTACCTCCTTCAACATAACCTCTACAGAGACAAAATAATTTCTTTTCTTCTGGACTAGCCCCCAAAGGGAAGATTGGAAAGACTAATCAGACTTAGCCTTGAAAAGACTACATTTGCCTGTATTAGTGATAGATTACATACTCCATTCTGAGAGTTTTCATAGCATATAGGCACTCTCTTTCCCTATTTAATTTTCGATAAACCTTTTGATTTAGGCAGGGATGTTATTAATACCAATGGAGAAATTGATGTTCAGTGGAGATCAGTAAATTACATGAGGTCACACAAGGTCAAAAAAAAAATGCCCAATCCCATATTGTGTGAAAGAACTGTCAGAGAGATCATTAGGATAGTGAATTAGGCATTTACAGAATCTTGTACTTTCTAGAAAAGATATTTAACTTCTTATCACTCATCTAATGTTGTATTTAGGAGTTTCCTGATACCGAATTTCTGGCTTTAATCCCAGGAGCTCTTACTCATTGTCCTGGTCCAGTTGCCATAGCAACTGTGTAGCGGAAACAAGAGCGTGGTTTGGGAGTTACCAAACAGTGGCTTATTTGGGAAATTGTGTGATTAGCAGAGGAATCACTGAGACATCTGAGAGATACTTTTTGGAGAGATATAGTTGAGAACCTCCAGAATCTCATGGCAAAATGACAGAACTGACTACCACAGACCAAGGAGTTAACAGCAAGTGGCACCATGAGGCTAAGGAGTACCTTTGTGGCTGTCCGGGAAACAAGGCTAAGGGAAGGAAGGGACCACAAAAAGTGAAGAGAGTATATAAGTGGACACCACGTGTCCCCAGGGCTTACAGTTTTCCTGTAGGAGAAGCTCACAGCCTTGATAATTAGATATCAAGACCATAGGTGAGGGCAATAAAGGCTGCATCCCTGCCAGATCTACTTAGCATGGGGATGGCACCAGAGGGCCACCTGGGAGCCTTGCAAGACAGGCACAGCACTTCCAGAGGGAAGCAGAATAGGAAGTAGTGGGTGCAGCCACTGTAGGAGTGGAGTATGAGTGGACAGGGCAGGAATGAGGTCACTATGTCAGGGGATGCTAGTCAGACCCAAAGAGAAGTAGGTGAGTAGGAGAGGCAGGCAGCATAGTAGAGAGCATGACACATAGCCAGCCAGAATTTTCTGACCATAACTACCATCACAGAGGCCTGCCTTATAGAGAGGACACATAAGGGCAACGTATCTTACTTTTCATACTGAATCCAGAAGATGAGAACTGTGGGCGGTATGAAATCATCTATGCTCAGGTGAGTAGTGGCTAAAAGTACTAGGAGAATAAAGTAAGGTTGGTACAGGCTTTGGTCACTTTGAACTTTATGAAGGGTCAGCTGTTTGCTGGCATTGGGATCAAGATAAAGAGAATGAAAGAGAGAGGAAAACCTAATGTATTTCCTATGTAAAGCATCATATGATGACCTCAAAACAAAAATCTTGGAAACTCTAAAAATATAAAAGAGATGGAAAGAAAATAAAAATCTTTAATAAATGTGTCACATTAAAATATTAAAATAAACATGGTTAACATTTTGGTGTATATTCTTCCATATCTTTAAGATGTATTTGTGTGCATGATTTTGCATGGACATATGGATAAATGTGTGTATCTGTTTTATATTTGTAATCCTACTGAAGACGGATTTATTACCCACTGAAGAACAATAAACAGTTAAATCAGACAGACTTAGCTTAAAATTTTTCTAAGAATATAGTCATTCTAGATTTTAGAATGGATTTCAAGTCTATAATAGTGAATATGTCCTGGACATGATTTGACTCTGAATTACTTAACCATTTTTTGAATGCAAACACACAACACATCCCCCACCCTCGCCTTCCTTACGTTTCTCAACAAGTGCTAAATACCAGAAATAGCAGCAAAAGTATCGCAAGCATTTCCTAACTTCTAGACAACACCTCTGGCGATTTGCTTCATGAAGACTCACTGAGGTAGGTTCTCTAGAAGAACCTAGAGTTAAGAACCTGGTTGAAGAGCAGATGCAAACTCTTTTTTAAGGGATTTGGCTGGAAAGTTAGGAAATGTTCGAGACAAAGGTTTTCATTGCATGCCCTTCACACGAGCATCATTTTACCTTCCCCATTTCCTTTGTTTGGATCTTGCTGCCTCTGACCCTACCATCCGAGCTACTTGGACCTTAGGTGAGTCTTAGAGAAGTCTGAATAATATTTAATCTCAGTGTCTAAGTCACTTGCTAATTCTTTTAGGTTATATACTGAAATATGTCATTAACATGTCTTGTGCCTTCTATCATGACTACCAACTGTTAGGTCCAGATAGTCACCCCTTGCATGGACAATTGCCAGCCACAACCTTCACATTGGAATCCTTGCCTTGATTGTCTTTTCACCAGTCCTAAATCCCACATAGCCTGGAGGTGTATTTCCAAACACAACTCTCCTTCTTTTACTCCCTTGCTTAAAATCCATAGGAAGTCTTTTACTGCATCCTATAAACAGTTGGAATAACAGAATAACAGTTGTTTCCTCTTCCCTTTGTTCCTATTCCCATTCCATTTTTCCAGTATAGTATCTCTAATTTTTCTATACATGATACCATTCAGCTCTATAATACTTGCTGTTTCTCAGTGTTTTCCTGTACTTGTAAGCATATCACTCTACTTCCTTATATAAATTTCCCGATTCCATTTTTCTTTTAGTAACCCCTCATAAAATAAAGCCCTTTATGAATTGTCAGGCCCAAAAATGTATTCTTTCTTCTGTGCTCCAAGACCTCTTTGTGCAACTGAGACTGCTGAGTATTATCTACTCAAGCAAATAAACTATATTATATCATTTTTAAACTGAGATAAGACTTTCACATATATGGAGGGTCATCTTCTTTCACTGTGCCTGGCTTTCTTGAGATAGACCTGAGTTTGCCAAAGGGCCATATTTTACCACTGATTTAGGGTTTCAGAATGGATCCTCATTGCTTGTCTCTTAGACATAGTACAGTCAAAGTTCTTCCCTGGAATCTTGTAGCTTTTAACTTTAGATTTGATAGGAAGGTAGTGAAACTAAGGAAGAATCAGATTGTGGTCTCGCCCCTTCCCCTGATAAGGAAGCAAGGGAGTTATAGGGCTTTTCACTCTAAGGTGAAGGAAGAGGATATAGAGAATCTGGAGGAAATCTGAAGTGGGGCATAGAAGAGAGGGCAGTTGTCAGTAGTCAGACTTGAACATGGGAGCTGCCAGGCCAGGGAGTCTTTTGGAGAAATGAACATTCCTTTTTGGAGACATGGTCACAAGAAGAACTCATGCTGAAGCAAGTAACACCATATCACTGAGTCATTAGCCAGCATCACCTGATCAATGCATTTATTTTTCATGTATTCAATAAACATTTATGGAAAAAATCTTTTGATATAGGAAACCATGTTAGGAAAGCTATAGATTTGAAGAAGATTAAGACAGAGGACCTGACTTAGGAGAACCTTCAGGAATTGCATATTGTCTTAACATTACATACATGAGATCCTTGACCCTGAAGCATAGTTTTTAAAATTTCTGTCACTGAAGTTGTAGAAAAGAGTTAGCATGGATGGTGTCTGTGGCTCAGTGGACAGGGTGCTGGCCCCATATACTGAGGATGGTGGGTTCAAACCAGCACCGGCCAAACTGCAAACAAACAAACAAAAGAGCTGGTTGTTGTTGTGGTGGGTGCCGGTAGTCCCAACTACTCAGGAGACTGAGATAAGAGAATCGACTAAGCTCAGGAGTTGGAGGTTGCTGGGAGCTGTGATGCCACAACACTCTACCAAGGGTGACAAAGTGAGACTCTATCTCTAAAAAAAAAGAGTTAGCGTGAAAGAGAGCTAACTGTAGGCCACAAGTTCCAGCTTAGCTAGTATAAGAAATAGAGCTATTTTTCTTCCAAGTTCTTTCTCCAAGATTTTCCAAAGCCCTGACTTCCTTCCAAACTCATCTCCTCCTCTTTTTTTTTTTTTTCTCAAAACAAATATTTATTTACAGTTCTTTTGGCCTTAGGCTATATCGATTTGAAAGTCATTGTCAAATTGTTTTATAAAGTCACTTGACATGGTTTCTCTTTGATGGTTTCACACTTTACAGTTAAATTCATTGGTTTCACTTAGTTTTTAATTTTTTTTTATTGAATGGTAACTATGTACATTAATGCACTTCTGGGGTACAGTGTGGGGTTTTCACACACAATCCAAAACACTTCCATCAAACTGGTTAACATAGCCTTC
>NW_003852396.1:31612553-31627064 GCF_000181295.1 Otolemur garnettii
GATTTTGTAACCTGAGACGCTGCTGTATTCCTTGATCACTTCTAGGAGTTTTGTAGTAGAATCCCTGGTGTTTTCCAGATATAATATCATATCATCTGCAAAAAGTGAAAATTTAATCTCTTCTGACCCTATATGGATGCCCTTAATCTCCTTTTCTTCCCTAATTGTGATGGCTGAAACTTCCATTGTGATGTTAAAAAGCAGTGGAGACAATGGGCACCCTTGCCTGGTTCCTGATCTGAGTGGAAATGATTTCAGTTTAACTCCATTTAATACAATATTGGCTGTAGGTTTGCTGTAGATGGCCTCTATCAGTTTAAGAAATGTCCCTGCTACACCAATTTTCTTAAGTGTTCTGATCATAAAGGGATGCTGGATGTTATCAAAAGCTTTTTCTGCATCAATTGAGAGAATCATGTGGTCTTTGTTTTTTCATTTGTTTATGTGATGAATTATATTTATAGATTTACGTATGTTGAACCATCCTTGAGGTCCTGGGATAAAACCCACTTGGTCGTGGTGTCCTCTTTTTTTCTCTTATTTTTTCTATCAATCTTTTTCACCATCATAATTTATTTATTTATTTATTTATTTAGAGACAGAGTCTCACTTTATCACCCTTGGTAGAGTCCTGTGGCATCACAGCTTGCAGCAACCTCTAACTATTGGGCATAGGCAATTCTCTTGCCTCAGTCTCCCAAGTAGCTGGGACTACAGGTGCCCACACCAAAGCTGGCTATTTTTTTTGCAGTTTGGCCGGGGGTCGGGTTTGAACCCGTCACCCTCCATATATGGGGTTGGTGCCCTACACTCTGAGCCACCAGACCACCAGGAATCAGGCAGTTTGGCTTCTGCAGGGCTGTTACTGATAGTTAATAGAAGTTGTCTTCAATAGAACATGAAAACAGTCTTAACTAGAAAATGCAAATAACAAACTCTAAAACATGATTTTTTTTTGAGACATTCTTATTTTGTCATCCTTGGTAGAGTGCCATGGCATCATAGCTCACAGCAACCTCAAGTTCTTAGGCTCAACTGATTCTCTTGCCTCAGCCTCCTGAGTAGCTAGGACTACAGGCGGCTGCCACAATGTCTGGCTATTTTTAGAGATGTGTTCTCATTCTGGCTCAGGCTGGTCTCAAACTCCTGAGCCCAGGAAATCCACCTGCCTTGGCTCCCAAAGTGCTAGGATTACATGTGTGAGCCACTGTGCTTGGATTGAAACATATGATCTTCTAAGCACTTAAGATTCATTTCATCTTTTAGTCATCAAGTTCCCTCATACCTATTCCCACATATGCTTTCTTCTCCTTGTATAATGCTTATCATGTTTGAACACCATCTCTTTTCATTGTTCAATCTGTTTTTGCTCATCATTAAATCCCCAGCAAAGGGCTCAGCACCGTAACACAGTGGTTACAGCACCAGCCATATATACCGAAGGTGGCAGGTTTGAACCTGGCCTGGACCAGGTAATCAACAATGATAACTGCAAGAAAAAATAGCCAGGCATTGTCGTAGGCACCTGTAGTCCCAGCTACTTGGGAGGCTGAGGCAAGAGAATTGCTTAAGTCCAAGAGCTTGAGGTTGCTGTGAGCTGTGATGCCACAGTACTCTACCGAGGGCAATAATGTGAGACTCTGTCTCAAAAACAAACAAACAAAAATCCCCAGCAAAGTGCCTAGAATGTGGTAGTGTTTACAGCAGACATTGGCTAGTTTTTATGTAATTAAATTCTAGCCATTATTTTCAATGTGAGTGGAAGTGACCTGTGCCACTTCTATGCCTGCCTTATATAATCTCCGGACCCCTGTGCAATCTTCCATGTTGACATTAAATGGGGTTTGGGAAGCTATAGTCTTACACATGGTGAATCATAGCAGCTCAGTTCCTCAGGAAATTCAATAGAGTCAATTCCCTCCCAGTTGCAACCCCTACTTGTACTTGCACCAGGACATTGAAAAAGTGAAAAATAAACTAATGATGTGTCAAGTCTCTAAAAATCATTTTGTAATTCTTAATGTTTTCTAGTCTTGTAAACACAGTGCTAATTAATAGTTGTTGAATAAATAAATTAAAAAATGAAAAAAAAAAAAACAACCCTGAAAAGTGAGGGGCTCAGGTAAGACAATTCTTTGCCTTTCCTGAGCAGACATTAGAGGTATCAAAGGGGGAGGCCTTACTTACACTAGTATAATTATTACGAAGTCTCTAGTACTCAAGGTGCCATCAAGCTGAGTCTCATATAGGTTTTTACTAATTTGTTTTGGATCTCTCCCCTCCCACTTTCTCAGGAAACTTATAGTATTGACACTCCCCCCTCATAGATATTCTATTTCACTCTCTCAAATGAATCACTCTTGGCATTTACCATGTTCAAGTTTGTTCCCTATTGAAAACAGCAATGACAACAAGTAAATCTATCTGGAGCCCATATTCCTTTTTTATATCTTCCCTTTAATAGCCAGATTTCTTTTTTTTTTTTTTGCAGTTTTTGGCCAGGGCCGGGTTTGAACCCGCCACCTCTGGTATACGGGGCTGGCACCCTACTCCTTGAGCCACAGGCGCCACTCTAATAGCCAGATTTCTTAGACAAGTTATCTATAACTTATCTTCATTTCTGCATCTCTCATATAATTCTTTCAAAGAACTTTAACTATACATCATCAAGGGCCTCTGTGTGCCTAAGATTTACAGTCTTTACCTTACCAGATTTCTCAATAACATTTATCACAGTTTACCACTCTTTCTTTTTTGATGTGTTTTCATCCTTTGCCCTTTGTGGCATCACAGGCTGGTTTTCCTCTATCTCTCTGGATATTTCTTAGTTTCCTTTGCACGTACAGTCTGCTACCCCTGGTAAAAAAAACATAGTGTAAAATGAACTAGAAGCAGGCCTCTAATTCCTATGCAATCATGCTTCTATTGCCATCTGTGTATTGATGACTTAAATTGTACCTCTGGAGTAAACTATTGCAACAGTGCAGAGCTCCATGCTCACAAATGTAATGGCTTCTGAAAATTTAGATGCTCCTAAGGGAGTTCAAGGTCACAGTGTACAAAATAAAACTCATGATATGCTTTACCCAATTACATTCCTCTGTTCATGTCTCATATATCACTTAATTGTACCACTATTTATCTTAATATGCAAGCCCCAAAGCTCAGAGTTATCCTTGGTCCATTCCCTTTTTACTCATAGTCTTCATGGTCAATCCATAATCAAGTTATATAATTTCTACTTCTTTTATAACTTTGGACTTGTCTGTTTTTCTTTGTCTGTACCACCACTCTTCTAGTTCAAATTTTGAATAAATCTCATCAAGACTATTTTAATACCTTTCTAACCATTAAATTTGCATGTATTATAGCTTTAATGCAATCTAGGCTCCATAATACAATATAAAATGATCTGCCCAAAGGAAAACATGATTATGTCAAAACCACTGCCACCGCTGCTTAAAACACTAATTATTTTTCTTTCTTTCTTTCTTTTTTTAAAATTTCAGGTGAAGACATTTGTACATCATTGCAGAACACTAATTATATTTCATCTTTTTGGCTGATGCTCATTTATATTCTCAGGTTACTCTTGAAACATAGGCTCTTTGCTTTTTGACTTCCAATCCTACTACCTTTTGTTTCATTCCTTTATCTCACCTGCTTCCTCCTTCTAAAGCTCTTTGGAGATGTGATTTTTCTCTGCCTAATACATCTTCCTCTAATTACTCTTCCCCAGTTAATTTATCTTCAACATTCAGGCTCCACCCCCTTAATTACCATTTCTTGAGAAAAACCACCCTAATACCTTAGAGCAGATCAGATAACTTTTATTGTAACTTTCACAGAACTGTCCATTTGTTAATGCACTTATTTAGTCATTGTGATAGGCAGAATTCTAAAATATCCCTAAAAAAGCCTTGCTCTAGTTCCCAGAACCATTGAATTTGATCAGATATCACTCCTGGGATTATGTTATGTCATATGTCACCGTTGGTCTCAAGATGGGGAGATAATATCCAGGTGGGATATTATCGTAAAAAGGAAGCATTTCTCAAGCTGATAGCAAAAGTCAGAGATAAGCCAAGCATGACAAGGATGTGGTGTACTTTTGCAGGTTTGATGATAGAAAGGCCATGTGAGAAAAAAGGTAAGTAACCCCAAGAAGCTGAGGGAGGCCAACAGACAGGATAGAAAAGGTAATCCCAGCGGCACAACCTCCAGGAACTGGATTCTGCCAATTACCACAATGAACTCAGGAGCGGTTCCTTTCCCAGGGATTCCAAATAAGAGCCCTGTCAGCTAACACTTTTATTTTAGTCTTACAAGATCCACAACAAAGAACCCAGCCAAATTCACTGATACTTCCGATCTTCAGAATGTGAAATAATAAATGAGTATGGTTTTAAGCAGCTGTTTTTTTTTTGTAATTTATTATGTAGCCACAGCAAACTAATATAGTCAGTAAATACATTGTTAGTGCCCTTAATATTAGTGCAATCAAAATAAGTGTGAATCCTGCAGTGAAGATGCAATGCAGACAAAGGTGGCTTAGACTCTACCTGCATGGAGGATACAGTCTATTGGGGGACGAGAAGCCAAAAGGAATACTGCATCGTGCTTTTGCAAATATATGTTAATTTGTATACATATTTAATAAATATGTATTCCTCGCACAAGGTGTTTGGTACCATTTTATTCTGAGCATGTAACAGTGTGCCTAGTACATAGTTGTGAAAGAAAAAAAGAACTATTTGCTAATGTACAAAGGATAAAATGTTCCCAATCAGTTAGCTGACAGTATAAGTTAGTTTTTACAGAATTTGAGCAAGTTTTGTTTCCCTGACTGTAAAGCAGGTGTTTTTACCCACTCACCTGGCATTGACACTATATACTAAGATCTTTTGAAATTGACCCCACCCTGTAGGGGGAGTAGAAGTGGAGGACATGAGGAGAAGGACACATGGGTGCTTCCAGCTTCACTTTCTCCAAAGATACCCTCAGTCAGATATAAACAAATCTTATATTTGTATTGCATCCCCCTAAAACTTTTTACTTTCTTTCTTTTCTTTTCCTTTTACAAGAATGTTTTATAGAGCCAGAGTATTTCACTGAGGTGGGCAGGGCATCACTTCCAGAAAAAGGGTCCAGGAGAACCCCTAGGGTGAAAGAGTAGAAAACTCTCACTTAGAGAGAGTACTTAATTTAAGCAGTTGTATTGTATTTCTCACGTCTCCAATTCAGCTATGCAAATTCACCTGAAAACCTTTTCCCAAACTTTTCTAATTTTTTTATGTGTATTATTTCTTCTGAATGACAGAAGTTCCCTGGAAGTAAATGTCTCCAAATTTTCTCTTAAGTAAGTAAGGCATCACCTGATCACCTGTTCAAAGTCATTTATAATTAGATCTTCAAAATAATTACCTGAGCACCTACTATTCCACCAACAACAGTAGGTACTTGAGTATATGTTGGCAAGTGGGGGCGCACAGTCTAGTGGAATGGAAAAGTGTTGTATGTGTGCAGGAAAAAAATACATTCCCTTGAATAGTGTGGAAAGGAGAATTAATGAAGCAGGATTTTCCGGGAATTTAGGTATAAATGGCAAATAAGAAGACTAGTTGTAAATGACATAGTCAGGTAGGAGGATAAGAATATGTAGGCATAAAAAGTGTGTAGGAAAATCCTGAGACCATATAAGAGCATAAACTGATTCCTCTTCCTAGCTCTGCTTAGTTCATACAGCCAACATACTTCTAATCTGCATTTCGTACTATTAACTTATAGTAAAAAATAATAAATTACCATTTTTGAACTGGATAAAAGCCAGCACTTTAGCATAGTACATATAGTCCTGAAGAGCGTGGTCACCTACCCTGTGGCTTCATCCTCTACCATTCCCACCTAACATTGTCCCTCCCCTTTTGCAGTTTCCAGATAGCAGACTGACTAGCAATCCCTCCTGGTAAGAGATCAGCAACTTTAGAGTGGCTGTGACCAGTGTATGATGAAGGCTGCACATTGAGGGCTTTGTGTCCTCTGATGTAAAGAGTGTAGGTAGGTTACTATGAAAGTTTTGAGACAGGCTGTGTTATGGTGTGTTGTTTAACTTCCAAGAAACACAATTGACAGGGTCCTTTCAGATACAACCATGCAAGTTTCAACTTGTTCATCTTATTGGTGTTGCCGGGAGGGCTTCATTGGTTTCTGTCCCTGTGTTTCCATCACAAGTGGTAGAGACATAAAAAAAGTATGGGAGTAGAAACCTTTTCACAAACACTTGCAGTTCTTCAAAATGTGAAACCATCTTTTCATGTCACCTCTTTTTTCCTAGATTTTTCCTATCCTTACTCAACTCCTACTTTGCCTAGAAAAGCTATCCATTTTTTGAAGATCATATAACAAATTATTTCCTCCCTTGAGGAAGCTTTCCCAATCTTACCAGGCAAGTCTGTCCACTACCACTTTGCAGACCTTGGCATTTTCTTGAGTAGAAGAACTTCCTTGTGGCATTTATTTGTTAATCGTCTGGTTGTATCTTTGCATGCTGCTTGTCTAGTATCTGGTGTAAGACTGTGAGCTTCTGGAGAAATAGGAACATGTTACATTTATTTCTCAGTCTTTAATTTTCATCACTACTCCTTTGAGGAACACAAATTTGTAACATTAGTAAAACTCATGGGCTTCCCACTTTTTTTTTTTTTTAGCATGAATTAGGGGTTTTCAGTGTTTGTTGCCTCAAACAAGTTCCTGCAAGGCCATAGCAGTGTCTTTTAAGGTACTCAGATCCTAAAATCCTTCCTGATTTCATTAGTTTTGCCCCTTCCCTTTCAGGACCCTTAGCATGGCCTCCCTGATGGGCTTGGATTTCACACTGTAGATGATGGGGTTGAGCACAGGAGGCACCATAAGGTACACATAGGCGACAAGGGCATGTACAATGTGGGGCAGGTGCATTCCAAAACGGTGGATCATAGACATGGTGATTCCTGGAATAAAGAAGACAAATACAGCCAGAATGTGGGAAACACAGGTGTTGAGGGCCCGGACTCTCTCCCTGGGAGAGGCCAGACCTATGACTGTGTGCAGAATGAGAGTATAGGATAAAATTATGAGCAGAGAGTCTATGGCACCTGTGGACAGTACCACATAGAGCCCATAGCGTATGTTGATGGTGATGTCATCACAGGCCCTTCTCATCACATCAGGGTGGAAACAGAATGAATGGGACAGGAAGTTCTTGCCAGAACAGAAGTTTAGGCGTTTAATCAGAAATGGCACAGGGAAGAGGCACAAGGTAGCACGGGCCATGATGGCCAGCCCAATCCTGAGGATGACATTATTTGTGAGGACAGCTGCATAGCGCAGGGGATTGGAGATGGCCACAAAACGATCAAATGACATGGCCAGGAGCACCGAGGACTCCACCACAGAGAAGGAGTGCAGGAAGAACATCTGGACCAGGCAGGTGTTGAAGCCAATGAGCCGATGGTCAAACCAGAGCACAGCCAGGGTGGTGGGCAGTGTGGACAAGGTGAGGCCCACATCGGTGAGGGCCAGCATGGACAGGAAGAAGTACATGGGCTGGTGCAGGCTGGGAGTCCTCCTCACAGCCAGCAGGATCAGGCAGTTCCCTGTGAGAGCCACAGTGTACATGGAGGAGAAGGGGATGGAGATCCAGCCATGTATGGCCTCCAGCCCTGGGATGCCAATCATGAGGAAAGCAGGTGGCTGGAAGAAGGAGATGTTGGCATAGGAGTGGGGAGAGAGCATCCTCTGAGGGCAGCTGAGAGGTCCAGGGAGATGTGAGCTGAGCAGTCTTGGCAGACAGAAGAACAGTGATGGGACATCCGTCATTACGAAGTCATTTTTGCTGTGTAAGCTTTTCCATTAATTGTTACTCACTTTGTCAGGCTTTGATCTTCATGAGCAGTGTGCAAGGTGGGCATCCATTAATCGATATTTCTCAAAACAAATGCAGGTTGGAAACAGCAGTTTAAGTTTTCCTACCTAGCAGAATGGAGTTACTGAGGTGAATTCATAATTTAGTAATTTTTTTCCAAATTTATTTATTTTTAAACTTGACATAAAATATATGTATTCATCATATACAAGATGGTGTTTTCTGGTAAATATACACCATGAAATGGTGAACTCCAGCTTACACATGGATTGCCTTTACATGCAGTTTTCATTTTTGTGGTGGAGAACCTTTATCATTCACTTTCTTAGCATATGGAAGGATAAAAGATAACATATTGTATTCTTATAGAATTTCCTTGCTTCCAACTGTACACTCTGTATTTTTTCACTCTCCATATAGTGTCACTAAATGAAAGTGTTTGTCAATATTCTTTAAAGTGTAAAGCACACTCCAAATGCTCACCACCATCGCCATCATCATCACATTGTCCTGCCTTTGTTCTGGTCCTCATTGGTATTCCACTGGAAAAAACTATGCAGTACTCTCCAAGTCCTTTGATATTTATTTCATTAGAATCTGACAATTAACTTGGTTGGTAGACAGAGAAGGAAGAATTTTAACTAAAATGAAAAAACACATATGCTTATGTCTATTAAAGAAAGAGAAGGTTCAGGTGCAAAACATTAACTTTCTGTTTTAATCAAGTCCCAGTAATGATAAAATTTCAGGTTGAGAAGGAAAATAGGTACAGAAAAATTTGGAAATGGAGGCAAAAATTGATTCTCAGCAGGTCACTGAGAACATTCAAATATTCTGGCTTCTTTTATACCTTTCCTAGAGAATACCAGCGTGGGTCATTAAATTCCCTTACCATTTAGGGTGTAGACGGCCTTTGAGAAATAAAAACCTAAGTTCCCAACCTACCAAATGGACCTCTTTTTGGCCAAAGGCACCCCATAGAAACATCAGAGACTGAATTCCTGGCCATCGTGGGAAGGGAGGGCAGACACATGCATTTATAACTCTCCATCCCTATCCATTACACTCTTTCCAAAGGTTTAAACAAAACCCAGCCTATTCTAAAGACTTGCTCTTCCTCTGATTTTGGCCAACACCACCTAATGTTGCCCCTCCTTTTTTGCAGTTTCCAGACAGCTGACTGACTAGTATTCCTTCTTGTAAGAGATCAGCAACCATGGAGTGGTTCTGATCACTGTCTGGAGGCTGGACCCTGAGGACTTTGTGTCCTCTGCTTTACCTTTTGATGTAAAGTTGTCTGTAGGTCCCTATGAATGATTTGAGACAGACTGCGTTACAGTTCATTATTTCACTTCCAAGAAACACAGCTGACAGTGTCTTTTCTGAATCACCCCTGCAAGTTTCAACGTGCTCGTCATATTGGTGCTGCTAGGAGGGCTTCATTTGTTTCCATCCATGTAAATTTTACATTTCTTGATTTTTGTGTCTCTAACAACTTTCACAATGACCCACATACTTGGAATACGTTTCAATGTTAAGTCTCCATCCCAAAGTGAACTTAGAACACTTTACATACAGGTTAGCCTACTACACGTGCATCTCCTCCTTTGTGAATATTCATAGCTGCTCCTATACCCTGATGAATATGTGTACTTGGCCAACCTGTTTAGCATAAAATTCTGTCTCTTCCTCCCTTCCCCCAAAGTGCCTGCTCTTTAATTCTGCCAGAGGCTATGCTTTTGCTAGCCTGCAGGATGTAACTCTATGAGAAATAAAGGTCTCCTTTCCAAACTTGTGAACCTGGTTTTTCTCAGTTGATACTACACAGAATCATTCATTCACTGCATTAACTCAACATTTCCCACCACTTAGGAAACTAGAAAAACATTTTGTTCAGCACCTTAGAGCAACTTTCCTGAGGTCTTGATCTTGTCCTTGAATTTGCCCCCACCAAATCATTCAGCACCGTCATCTGCCCAGTCTGGAAGTGCCACAGCAGCAGGGCTGAGGACTCTGGTGTTCTTCCCTAAAGTTAGAGTTTCCACAGACACCAACTGAAACATGAATCAAAGGCAGAAGTTTAGGTTCATTTAAAGTTCAGTGTGGTCTATCTTACTAATGTCACTAATTTTTGTGTTTGTTGCTAAGCAAATACACTTTCTAATTTTTCTCCCATGTTCCAGATCTTAGACATCTCACTTTTTTGCTGGTTTGTAAATAATATCTCCTTGTCCCAGAAGTAAACACATAAAATAGATGCTATTGTCTCATTTTTCAACAAATAGACTAAGAACAATGATATTATTCAAAACATACAAGTGGAGAAGAGAGGTTTAGTGAGTTTCTCCAGGATAGGGTGAAAGTCAGAATACAAATTTAAATTTAGGTCTATTTGACTTAAAACTTTGAACATTTTCTGGATGTCTGTATTGGCCACTAGATTTACTAGATAACTGGACATCAGGGAAACATGGGCTGGTTTTATCAGACTACTTGGAAGAGAAGTTCTCTGATGATGTTTCATAGTGACAT
Source organism: Otolemur garnettii (assembly GCF_000181295.1). Taxonomy (NCBI): domain Eukaryota; kingdom Metazoa; phylum Chordata; class Mammalia; order Primates; family Galagidae; genus Otolemur; species Otolemur garnettii. The sequence goes on from NW_003852396.1 coordinate 31,622,989, forward strand.
GATTTAGGGCTTTGCAGAGGGATTCTACACATTATGGCCCATTTGGACCTTCTTCCATAGCCATTTGCCTATTACCATTCCATTTTTGATTTTATTTTTACCCATCCTTTTTGTGTTTCTTTAGAAATCTCATTCAGTCTTACTATTCCGAATTTAATGTTTCAAGCTCTCTGTCCTCTGTTTGTTGTTGTTGTCATTGCAGTTGTTTGTTTGCTTGCTTTTAAAATTTTATTGCAGCATTAATCAGTGAATATGCAAGTGGACAAATTATTGGATGAAGACTCCTTTATTTTATAACCTAGTTCCCATCTACCTTCACCCTTAATAGAGCATCCTCTAAGTCCCCGTGTTCATAGCTTAAGCTATATATAATAATTTGCATAAAGTAAAGACAAGTGGCTCCTTCAGATTAAAAACAATCACTATTTTTATTCATTATAACTTAAGTTTAATTAGAGTCAATCCAAGAAATATTCTCTTTGTGATTCATAGCATAATCAAGAACAGAGGGCAACATTAGTAGGTATCTACCCAGAAGAACAAGAATCATTTTACCACTAGGACATTTGCACCAGAATGTTTTTCCAGCTCACTTCATAATTGCTGAGACATGAAAGCAGTCCACGTGCCCATCAACCCATGAATGGTTTAAGAAACTGTGGCGTTCATATGCCATGCAGTATTATTCAGCCGTAAGAAAAGATGTAGACTTTACATTTTTTGTGTTTACCTGGATGTAGTTGAAACACATTCTTCCTAGCAAAGTCACAACAAGGGGGAAAAATTTTATCCAATGTGCTCAATACTAATATGAAATGAATATGTAAACAATACATACCCACAGGAAAGGAAAACACATTATAGTCTAGCAAGGGGGGAGGGAGAGGAGGTAGAAGGAAGAAGGGAGGAGGGAGGGCAATTGGTGGGATCTCACCTAGTGTGCTCAGTGGGAGGGTGTTCAGCACATCACCCAGGGTGAAGGGCTCAACTTTACCTTAGAAATGGAAACAGTGTAACCTAAACATTTGTACCCTTATCTTAATCTGAAAACAAAGAATAGAGGGCAAATTTTAGACTCTGCATTTAACTTTCAGGAATCTGAGGATAAACTTTCTGGAATTAATGTGACACTTCTCTTTCTTTTATTAGTGACATAACTCTTCTCAAATGATTGACAAATCCTCCATCCTTTAATTTAGTACTTGAAGTTGTCCCTTAATATTCAGATCCTCTATAACTATGGGCAGAGTTAAGAACTCAAGGAATGAAATACAGGGCCTTTCAAGACAAGCTGCGAAAAATTTGGGGAAGCTCTTACACAGTCAAATTAAGTTCTCCTTTATCTCTAGATAATGATCTTTCCATTCTTCTTCAGATATTGTGAGTGTTAGATAAGGATTGGATTCTGTGTATTGAAAAGAAATTTCGTGTTTTTTTCTACATCTTCTATTAAACTTCCCACTTTAGTAGGTATTTTGAATTGCCATTATGCCCTTGATTCTGTGAAATCAGAAAGCATTATACCAAATCTCTTAATTGTGGAAATCAAACTAGGTTTGGTCTTCGGTTATTGTCTCCAGGGCACAAAAGAGTTAAAGCCATTTAAAAATTATAACTCCCCCCAGAGGAAGTATGAAACATGTGAATGATCTTTTAAATCACTTTTACTTTAATACCCTAACACTCTGTTAATCTGTAACTTTTCATGTCTGGGGGAGTCAAGTTGCCTAAAATTAAAGGGAAGAATTCAACATAATTTATTTCTCTTACCCAAAAGGGAAGTGATTTCCCTAAAGAAACTTATTCAGGAGAATGTGAAGGACAGTCACATAGTTTGAGCTGAGACAAAAAAACAAACAAACAAAAAAAACCATTCAGATCATCTCTAGGACGCTACCTGAGATGAGATCTAGGATTCTCTCACAGGTTACCCTACTTAGAGAAACCAACTGGGATGAACCTGTTTGATCATAGATTCTGGATTTCTGAATAACAATCTGAATTGAAGAATCTCTGCACTCAGGAAAGGAGCTGCATTCCTTCCTCAGGCTTGTACCTGCCAGCTCTGGAAATCCAGGCCTCCTTACTTCCCCTCCATCTCCTGTTATCTGCTCATCCCACATTGCACTGCCTCCTCCTCCTGGCAGCAGCTGACTAAGAGGGGATCTCAGACCCACTGGGCAGACCCCACCCTTCTGAATAGCATAGAGGGAAATTGTGTCAAGCTGCATGTTGCTCACCCTGCTTGTCGGTGCTACACTTTTTGCCTCTTCGCATCCTGTAGGAGTCCAGGAAGACTGCAGCTGACGTTTTGTCTTTATACCCCTAGCCAGATGCCCTGGTGAGGTGTTTGTCCCTAGAGACACTAGGCCAAGGCCACTGAGGAGATTCTCTGCTTACTTTCTCCCGGGCAATAAGAAACATATGGGGTATGTGCATTGGGAAGGAGGGTAACAGGGCAGAGGAAATACTTGAGTAACTGAGCTATGAGGGACAGGGAGGGCTAGAATTGTCATCTCTGTGGGCTCAAGGTGCAGCACACCCATTCTGCCACCCCTGAGGAAGTCTTTCCTTTACTGTGCTTCTCAGTGACATCAGCTTTGCCATTTGGAGTCACACAGAACATTTTCTAGCCTCTCCAAGTGCTGGCCTTCCGGAGTCTCAGCGTCAGTGTGGTCTCTCCCTCTGTGCCCTCTTGGCACCCAGGTTGCTCATCTGAGTCAGGCAGCCCCACCTACTGAGACTGTCCTCAGGGCACTGTGGGGACACTGTTCTCTCTATCAGCAACTATGAGTCAAGTAACCTGAGGAGACAGATGGAGTGTAAAGTGCCCCAAGACAGGGAGAGATGACCATGTGCTGTCGTGTTTCCTGAGAGCTCTCCCATCTCTCTGTTTTGCTGTCCTAGGAGATGCAGAGTCATTCAACCTAGAATTTTTTCCTTGCTCTATGCCCCATCCCCAGGGCCCCCCCTTTCTCCTTGAAAGTATGTTGAAAACATGAGGCGTTATGGACTGTGAACTGCAGAAGCATTTTGAGTGAGCATTTTTATTTCTACATATTGGCTTCTGACTCTTCAGTCCCTGGGCTTCTGCCAATCCCCCTGCCAGTGGGGAGAGTGTCTGCCTGGGTGGTCTCCTCGGCAGGGCTGTGGAAAAAGTGGGGAGAGAATTGCTTAGAATGTGATGTGAACTCAGTAAGTGGTTTGTTGTTGAATCAATCAATGAATAGATTTTAGGGTGTTTATTCAGAAGTTATGGCTTACATGTAGGTGTATTCAAGGGACATACCTAAAGCCTGCCCTGGGACAATCCCTCTGCTCAGTAATGTAGACATCCAATGTTGGTCAGGCTTCAAGGATGCCCTTCAGGAAGAAGAATAGGAGGTCAATTCAAAGTGTCATCTCAATAGCCTGTGACAAGTGTTCTAACGGAGGTGCATACAGGCTGCCAACAGCCTAAAGCAGAGAAGGTCTAAGAACAGAACGTGGAGGACACAGCCTTTTATCTCCCCCTGGAAGGACAAGGATCTTCTAGATAGGAGAGAGTAGCTGGCAGACCATGTGTCCATTGTCTATTGGGAGGCAATTGGGCCAGAGGGTTAGACCCTGTGCAGAAAGGCTCATTCCTTTTTTTTTTTTAATTTTATTAAATGTTAGCTGTGTACATTAATGTAATCATGGGGTACAGTGTGGTGTTTTCATATAGAATTTGAAATATTTTCTTTTTTTTCTTTTTTTTAATTAAATGATAACTATGTACATTAATGCAATTCTGGGGTACAGTGTGTTGTTTTCATATACAATTTGAAATATTTTCATCAAACTGGTTAACATAGGCTTCATGTCATTTTCTTAGTTATTGTGTTAAGACAATCATATTCTACCTTTAGAAAGATTCACTTGTATCCTTGTAAGATAAACCATAGAAGTGATCCCTCCAGTCACCCTCCCTCCACCCTTTCCCCCCTGCCTTCTTCTTCCCCCTCCCTGTGTACTTAAGCTGTTATTAGGTTATAGCTCTCATATGAAAGCTATATATTAATTTCATAATAGGGCTGTGTACATTGGATACTTTT
>NW_003852396.1:31627998-31633773 GCF_000181295.1 Otolemur garnettii
TTTTTTAGAGACAGAGTCTCACTTTACTGCCCTCAGTAGAGGGCTGTGGCATCACAGCTCATAGCAACCTCCAACTCCTGGGCTTAGGTGATTCTCTCTCCTCAGTCTCCTGAGTAGCTGGGACTACAGGCACCCACCACAAGGCCTGGCTATTTTTTGTTGCAGTTTGGCTGTGGCTGGGCTTGAACCCACCACCCTCGGTATATGGGGCCAGTGCCTTACTCACTGAGCCACAGGCGCTGCCCTTCTTTGTTTCTTTTTAATAAATCATAAAGAGATAGATCATGTACACATTAATGCATTTGTAGGGTACAATGTGATGTTTTATATACAATTTGGAATGCTTACATCATACTGGTCAGATCTATTAAGTATAGAGTATAAATGTCTTAACACAATAACTAAGTAAATGAGGTGAGGGATATCTTTCTGTCTTCATTCCTACAGCTATTGAAACTTTATTTATTAAGTGGTGAACTTTAGTTAAGCATTAGGCACACAGGGACAATTGAAATAGAGTCTCTAATCTCTGGCATCAAGGATTTGAGTTTCATATGCAATTATTTATAATTACAATACAGTGTTCTCAGTACTACAATTAAAGGAAGCACAGTGTGCTCAGGTGTCACATTTACACCCCCTGACTTGCCTTTTGGTTTGGGGGAGGAGGCCAGTCCCCAGTTCTAGTCTTAATTGGAATTATAGGCTAGTCAGGAAGTTATGTAATTATTTCCTCTTCTTCTGCATTCCAATTGTGCATGCCTGACGCTAAGGCATCAGCTTCTCCAGGCTCAGTATTGGAACCTACCCCAGCATCAGTGATTAGTAATTCTCTGATAGACTGTCCTGTATGTCTTGAAATATCGGAGGATCCAGGGACCTAGTACATGTGTATATAATATATACACATTATATGTATATATGTATATATGTCTATTTCATATGTATTTCCCTACTCATAACTTTTAGCTTTTATAAATTTGAAATCTAGGTTGAAAGAATATTATAATAAACACTTGTCTTCCTATAAATTACATGGGTCATTTTTTCCATGTGTTTTTCTCCCTTTCTCTGTGTCTCTCTCTGTCTCCACACACACACATATGCACACACACATGCACACACATATTTTTCACTGAGTTTCCTGAATGTACATTGTGGATATTACAAGCATTCTCAGTCAATATTAAGCATACACCTTCCAAAATTAGATTCTCCCTCATAATCCCTATTTCAAACGGAAGCACATTATAGTAACCTAACAACATATTAAATTTGTAATAGATATTCAAAATCCCATAATTCTCCTAATATTGACTGGTTAATGCTAGAATTTCATTATGTTCTTTAATCTCTTTTACTTTAGATTAATTGACCTGGTATATTTTTTATAATATTGAATTTTTTTAAATGATTCTAGGCCTCTGTGTGGGTGCATGTGTGTGTTTATTGCTTCTCATATTTTGAATTTTCTAATTATCTCCTCATAGCTAGGCTTAGGCTAAAAATTGTTGTTAGGAATGCTTCACATGTGATGTCATGTCCTTATTGTTCAAACCAGAAGGCATATAAGGTCAGGTTATTTTATTACTGGTTAAGCTAAATTTGATCACTTGCTTAAGGCAGTAATCTGCAATCTTATGCAGTAAAAGTTATGTTCATTCTTCTCTATTTAGTAAGAAAGCTATATAGTGATCCTTGGAGACTATGTGAATATTCTGATTCCTAAAAACCTAAAAGTATTTATTGATTACTTTTAAATTTCACTGATAGCTGCAAAGAAGATAATTTTAATATCTATCAATACTTTTGCATTTATTACATAAAATTTGTTGTTAAAGATTAATTTTCATTCTTTTTTATCCTTTATTTCAGTATGGACGCAAACTTCTCTTAAAAGATCAAATTTGTTATGATCCATTGCTGCCAAAATGATTAATAATTTTTAATGTTTCTTTTTTTTCCTTTTTCTTTCTTTCTTTCTTTTTTTTTTCTTATGAGACAGGGTTTTGCTGTATTGCCCAGGCTGGAGTGCAGTTGTGTGATCAAGCTCACTGCAGCCTTAGACTCATGGTCTTAGCTGTCCTCCTACCTCAGCCTCCCAGATTGATCTAATCATAGGCATTACCCACCTCACCCAAAGACAATAGAGTTGTATATAGAAAAAGTTCACAGAGATATATTTGAACATGCTACCAGTAGCCACAGGTACATTGAAAATTGATACAATGGGAGGATAGCCAGTGTCCCCAATTTTTTTTTTTTTAATTCTTGGGGATTCATTGAGGGTACAAGAAACCAGGTTATACTGATTGTGTTTGTTAGGTAAAGTCCCTCTTACAACTATGTCTTGCCCTCAAGAGGTGTGTCACACACTGAGACCCTGCCCCCTCCTCTTTCCCTCTCTCTACTCTCCCTTTCTGCCACCGCCCTCTCTTCTTCTCTCTTTCTCTACTCTCCCCTTCTCCCACCCCCACTGTGCCCTAAGTTATTAATTTTCCTCATATCAATTGGATACATGGGATTCATCTTTCTCCATTCTTACAATGCTTTACTAAGAATAATGTGTTCTGCCTCCATCAAGGTTAATACAAAGAATCTAAAGTCTCCATCTTTTATAATGGCTGAGTAGTATTCCATGGTGTGCATATACCACAGCTTGTTAATCCATTCCTGGGTTGGTGGGCATTTAGACTGTTTCCATATTTTGTTGATTGTAAATTGAGCTGTGATAAATAGTCTAGTGCAAGTATCCTTATGATAAAAGGATTTTTTTCCTTCTGGGTAGATGCCCAATAATGGGATTGCAGAATCAAATGGGAGGTCTAGCTTGAGTTCTTTGAAGGTTCTCCATACTGCCTTCCAAAAAGGCTGTATTAGTTTGCAGTGCCACCAGCAGTTTAAAAGTGTTCCTTTCTTTCCACATCCATATCAGCATCTGCAGTTTTGAGATTTTGTGATATGGCCATTCTCGCTGAGGTTAGATGGTATCTCAGGGTGGTTTTGATTTGAATTTCTCTCATAATTAGGGACAATGAGCATTTTTTTCATATGTTTGCTAGCCACTCATCTGTCTTCTTTAGAGAAGGTTCTATTCATGTCTCTTGCCCATTGATATAGGGGATTGTTGGCTTTTTCCATGTAGATTAATTTAAGTTCTCTATAGATCTTAGTTATGTAGGTTGTCTATTTGCTTTGGTTGTTGTCTCCTTAGCTGTACAGAAACTTTTCAGTTTAATTAAGTCCCATTTGTTTATTTTTTTTGTTGTTGTAATTGCCATGGCAGTCTTCTTCATAAAGTCTTTTCCCAGGCTGATATCTTCCAGTGTTTTTCTTATGCTTTCTTTGAAGATTTTTATCATTTCATGTCTCAAATTTATGTCCTTTATCCATCTTGAATCAATTTTTGTGAGTGGAGAAAGGTGTGGGTCCAGTTTCAGTCTTTTACATGTGGCTATCCAGTTCTCCCAGTACCATTTACTGAATAGGGAGTCTTTCCCCCAAAGTATGTTCTTGTTTGGTTTATTGAAGATTATGTGGTTGCAAGATGTTAGTTTCATTTTCTGGTTTTCTATTCAATTCCAAAAGTCAATGTTTCTATTTTTGTGCCCAAACCTTGCAGTCTTGACCACTATGGCCTTGTAGTACAAGCTAAAGTCTTGTATGCTGATGCCCCCGGCTTTGTTTTTATTACTTAGAACTGCATTAGCTATATGGGTTTTTTTCTGGTTCCATACAAAGAATCATTTTTTCCAAGTCTTGAAAGTATGATTTGGGTATTTTAACAGGGATGGCGTTGAATCTGCAGATTCATTTGGGAAGTAAAGATTTTAACAATGTTGATTCTTCCCAGCCACAAGCATGGTATGTTCTTCCATTTTTCAAAGTACCTGTGGGCACTGGTAGCACGTTCCAATATATCTCTGTGGACTTTTTCTGTACACAACTTTATTGTCTTTTTGTCCTTTATTGTATCAGGTACAAGCTATTCTGGTATTATCTTCTATGTCCCTTCTTCATCCTTAGAAATACCCATTCTTTAAGAAGCTCAGGTTATATATAGTGACTAATAGGATTCTGAAACCAATAGATGTTGGCAGCTCTACTTACTGCTATCAGTGTCATCATTTGGGGATGGTTTCAATGAACAGAGATTAGAAATGTGGATATACAATAAAAAAAGATATTTTTTCCAGCCGTAGTGGCAATGAATTAGTTTTACTATCCATTTTTTTCCCTAGACAGTTCCAACAACTTAACTTTTACTTTGTAATCTTTAATACAGTTAAGACTGTGCCACATTCTGCAATGTACTACTCTTGTGGTTGACTTTTAAGCAAAGATGGAGGCCAACTGTATCAATTAGGTCTGAAAGACCCAAAGATGTCTTTCCACTGCTAGTCATTTCTTGATCATCTCCCCTTGTTCTCCCTCCAGCACAGACACATGCAGATTGTGCTGAACCTCAGCTGACAACTTGCCTTTCCACAAGTACACCCAATTATTTTGCACTTCTGTTTTTTAGAATTCTTTGTCATTTTATAGGTGTGCCCTTCTCTGCTCAGCAGATACCTATTCACCTTTCATCCCCTTTCTTATGCGAAATCATTCTCATTTTCACTTGCAGGGTAAATAAACCCTTTCCTGAGTCTGTATAGAACATTGTGTGTCTATCACAGTTTCATCATACTGTAAACATGTACTTATAGGCCTTTGTCCTCCAAAAGATCATATATAGTCCATTTTAGTATCTGTAGTATGGACACTACAGATCAGCCTTGCCTCTTCCCTTTCAGCACCCTTAGCATAGCCTCCCTGATGGGCTTGGATTTCACACTGTAGATGATGGGGTTGAGCACAGGAGGCACCACCAGGTACACATAGGCGACAAAGGCATGTACAATGTGGGGCAGGTGCCTTCCAAAACGGTGGATCATAGATATAGTGATAACTGGAATAAAGAAGACAAATACAGCCAGAATGTGGGAAACACAGGTGTTGAGGGCCCGGACTCTCTCCCTGGGAGAGGCCAGACCCATGACCGTGTGCAGGATGAGAGTATAGGATAGGATTATGAGCAGGGAGTCTATGCCACATGTGGACAGTACCACAAAAAGCCCATAGCGTATGTTGATGGTGATGTCATCACAGGCCCTTCTCATCACATCAGGGTGGAAACAGAATGAATGGGACAGGAGGTTCCTGCCAGGGCAGAAATTTAGTCGCTTAATCAGAAATGGCACAGGGAAGAGGCACAAAGTAGCACGAGCCATGATGGCCAGCCCAATCCTGAGGATGACATTATTTGTGAGGACAGCTGCATAGCGCAGGGGATTGGAGATGGCCACAAAGCGGTCAAATGACATGGCCAGGAGCACCGAGGACTCTACCACAGAGAAGGAGTGCAGGAAGAACATCTGGACCAGGCAGGTGTTGAAGCCAATGAGCCGATGGTCAAACCAGAGCACAGCCAGGGTGGTAGGCAGTGTGGACAAGGTGAGGCCCACATCAGTGAGGGCCAGCATGGACAGGAAGAAGTACATGGGCTGGTGCAGGCTGGGGGTCCTCCTCACAGCCAGGAGGATCAGCCAGTTCCCTGTGAGAGCCACAGTGTACATGGAGGAGAAGGGGATGGAGATCCAGCCATGTATGGCCTCCAGCCCTGGGATGCCAATCATGAGGAAAGCAGGTGGCTGGAAGAAGGAGATGTTGGCATAGGAGTGGGGAGAGAGCATCCTCTGAGGGCAGCTGAGAGGTCCAGGGAGATGTGAGCTG
>NW_003852396.1:31645213-31646670 GCF_000181295.1 Otolemur garnettii
AGATAGGAGAGAGTAGCTGGCAGACCATGTGTCCATTGTCTCTTGGGGGGCAATTGATGCAGAGTGCTAAACCCTGTGCAGAAAGGCTCATTCCTGACTGGACCCATAGGACTTCTGCCACATTCTTTCTGGCTTCATTCCTACAGCTATTGAAACTTTATTTATTAAGTGGTGAACTTTAGTTAAGCATTAGACACACAGGGACAACTGAAATGGAGTCCCTGATCTCTGATGTCAAGGATTTGAGTTTCATGTGCAATTATTTATAATTACAATATAGTGTTTTCAGTACTACAATTAAGGGAAGCACAGTGTGCTCAAGTGTTACATTTACACCCCCTGACTGCTTTTTGGTTTGGGGGAGGAAGCCAATCCCCACTTCCAGTCTTAATTGGAATTGTAGCTAGTCAAGGAGTTATGTAATTATTTCTCTCTTCTGCGTTCCAATTCTGCATGCCCGACACTAAGGCATCAACTTCTCTCGGTTCAGTATTGGAACCTACCCCAGCATCAGTAATATGGTAATTCTCTGATAGACTGTCCTGTATGTCTTGAAATGTAGTAGGACCCAGGGATCTAGTACATGTGTAAACATAGATTAATATGTACTTACATATATGATTGCACACAGACATGTATATATATAACATTTCTATTCTTGGTATTTCCCTACTCATACATTTTAGCTTTTATAAATTTCAAGTCTAGTTTGAAGGAATATCAGGAGAAACACTTGTCTTCCTATCAACTTGATGGATGACATTTTTTCCATGTGATTTTCTCCCTTTCTCTGTCTCTCTCTCTCTATTTCCACACACACACATATGCACATGCACATGCTCACAGACAATTTTCTTTCTTTCTTTTTAAATTTTTTTTTAATTAAATCATAACTTTGTACTTGATGCATTTATGGGGTTCAGGATACTGCTTTGATTTACAATGTGAAATGCTTACATTAAACTAAGTAACACATCCATCACAATTATACTCATTTCTTAATAGTTTTGAAATGCAACATTGTATCATGTGCATTAGGTGAGGTTTCCCCCCCCCAAACCCTCCCTCCACTTATATTCCACCTCTCCTCCCCTCTCTCTCCTCTTCCTTTCTACTTTCTGGGCTATAGCTGTCTTTTGCCCCATTTGTATAAGTGTGTAGGTGCTTATATACTGATTTCATGGTAGCATTGAGTACATTGGATACTTTTTTTCCATTCTTGTGATAATTTACTAAGAAGAATATGTTCCAGCTCCCTCCAGGTAAAGATGTGAAGTCTCCATAAAAGATGTGAAGTTTCTCAGTGAAATATGTCTGTAATTTCCCCTTTATAATAATATATTTTTTCTAATTTTACTATCAGGAGTATCCAGACTAAGTAGAATGATTTTGAAGTATTTCTATTTTTACTGTCTGTAAGACTTGGCGTAATTTTTTTTTTTTTTAGAAATTATTTT
>NW_003852396.1:31647035-31658352 GCF_000181295.1 Otolemur garnettii
TTTCTTTTTGAGACTTTGGAAAAAACAAAATAATAATAAGAAGTTAACTGATCAAAGTATTCTATAATAGACATACTTCTATCTGACAATGTGAATGTTACTTTCTTTGCATTATTACTATTATTCATTGCAGCAATCGTCTGATTTTTTTCTGAATATATTTATCTTCTTTCATTCTTTATGAGATTTTTGTTCTCAATCCTTATGTTAAATATTATTATTGCCATTAAATTTAGCCTTTTAATTCTGTGAAGGCAAAAGTGGAAACCTAATATACACATGTATATGTAAGAAAAAAAAAACTCAGATAATTGAATGGCTATATTCTTCCAGGTACCTTAGCCTTAAGCCAGCATCACACTGACACACACATTTGATGATGGAAGGGTAGAGGTATGTGAACAGCACCCCAGTCAATACATACAGGGAAAAGTTACTTCAGACCTGACTGAGTCACTGTTATAATAACCTTTTCAGAAGTGTAAACTTTAATAATGTTAAGTTTGAGGAAGTTGTAGCAAGGCTAAACATTTCAGTTAAAACCCATTAAGTGTTCTAACGCAGAATAATTTTATGTAAAAGCATCGGGTAGTTGGTCTTATCAATTTCAGGTAGTCAGTACATTCAAAAAGGTAAAAGTACCATTGATGTGGGCTAAAATTTTACATAATCTCCAAATGGGTTTATACAGATGTCCTGTAATTACAGTAACATAGTCTACAAAGAGATACAAACATTTTGTGCATTAAAAAGATCAGTAACTTTTAAATAAAGAAGTAACTAATTAGAAAAATAAAGATGTGAAGTTTCCATCTTTTTTGTAGCTGCATAGTATTCCATGGTGTACTTATACCACATTTGTTAATCCATTCATGGGTAAATTGGCACTTGGGCTATTTCCATGTCTTGGCTATTATGAACTGGGCTGCAATAAACATTCTGGTGCAAATGTCTTTGTTGTAAAATGATTTTTGATCATCTGAGTATATACCTAGTAGAGGAATTGTAGGATTGAATGGTATGTCTACTTTTAGTTCCTTGAGTGTTCTCCAAACTTCTTTGCAAAAAGGTCGTATTAGCGTGCATTCCCACCAGCAGTGTAGAAGCATTCTCTTCTCTCTGCATGCACGGCAACATCTGTAGTTTTAGGATTTTGTAATGTGGGCTAATATACTGGAGTTAGATGATATCTCAAAACAGTTTTCTGCATTTCTCCGATGATTAAGGATGATGAGAATTTTTTTCATGTGTTTGTAGGTCATGCACCTGTCTTCATCAGAGAAGTTTCTGTTCAAGTTTCTTGCTCATAGAGATGGGGTTATTTATTCTTTTCTTATTGATTAGTTTGAGTTCTCTGTAGATGCTAGCTATCAGACCTTTGTCAGAAGCATAATCTGCAAAAATCTTCTCCCATTCCGAAGGTTGTCTGTTTGCTTTACTTACTATGCTCTTGGTTGTGTAAAAGCTTTTTAGTTTGATCAGATTCCAGTAATGTATTTTTGGTATTGCTTCAATTGCCCAGAGGGGTCCTCCTCATAAAATATTCTCCCAGGCCAGTATCTTCAAGTGTTTTCCCTGCCCTGTCTTCTAGTATTTTTATAGTTTCATGTCTTAAGTTTAAATCTTTTATCCAGTGCAGATCAATTTTTGTTAATGGTGAAAGGTGTGGGTCTGGTTTCAGTCTTCTACAGGTGGCCAGCCAGTTCACCCAGCATCATTTGTTAAATAGGGAGTCTTTCCCCCACTGAATATTTTTGAAGGCTTGCCAAACATCAAATGGTGATAAGTAGCTGGGTTCATCTCTTGGTTTTCTATTCTGTTCCATAAGTCTACCACTCTGTTTTTGTGCCAGTACCATGCTATTTTGATCACTATAGATTTATAGTATAGCTTGATGTCTGTAATGTGATACCTCCTGATTTGTTCTTATTTCTGAGTAAGGTATTTGATATTCAAAGTTTTTTTCTGATTCTATATAAAATGAAGTACTATTTTTTCAAGTTCTTTAAAGTATGACAATGGTGCTTTAATAGGGATTGCATTAAATCTATAGATTTCTTTGGTTAGTATGGACATTTTAACAATGTTGATTATTCCCAGCCATGAGCATGGTATGTTTTTCCATTTGTTAACATCTTCAGCTATTTCTTTTCTCAGAGTTTCATAGTTCTTCTTATAGAGATCGTTCATGTCCTTTGTTAGGTTAATTCTCAGATATTTCATCTTCTTTGGCACTAAAGAAATAGAGTCCTTGATTGTTTTTTTAGTTTGACTATTGTTGGTGTATATAAAAACTACTCACTTGTAAGTATTGATTTTGTATTGTAAGATGCTGCTGTATAGCTTGCTCACTTCTAAGAGTTTTGAAGTTGAATCTCTGGGATTTTCTAGGTATAGGATCATATCATCAGTGAAGAGTGAGAGTCTGATCTCCTCTAACCCTATTTGGATACCCTTGATCACCTTCTCTTGCCTGATTGTGATGGCTAAGACTTCCATTACTATGTTGAATAGCAGTGGAGACATTGGACAACCTTGCCTTGTCCTTGATCTGAGTGGAAATGTTTTCAGTTTTATACCATTCAATAAGATATTGGCTGTGAGTTTGTTGTAGATGGCCTCTATTAGTTTAAGAAATGTCCCTTCTATGCCTATTTTCTTAAGAACTGTGATCATGAAAGGATGCTGGATATTATCAAAGGCTTTTTCTGCATCAATTGAGACAATTGTATGGTCTTTATTTTTTATTTTATTGATGTGATGTGTTATATTTATAGAGTTGTGTATGTTGAACCAACCCTGTAACCCTGGAATAAAATGAACTTGATCATGGTGTATAATTTTTTTATGTTTGCTGAATTCTATTTGCTATGATCTTATTGAATCTTTTTGGATCAATATTCATTAATGATATTGGTCTATAATTTCTTTCTTTGTTGGATCCTTTCCTGGTTTGAGTGTCAGAGTGAAACACATTCCTAGAATGTGTTAAGAAGTATTCCTTCTTTTTCTATACTTTGGGAAAGGTTGTATAATATAGGTACTCATTCCTCTTGAATGGTTTGATAGAATTTGGATGTGAAGCCATCTGGTCCTGGACTTTTCTTTTTAGGGAGATTTCGTATTGTTGATGCTATTTCAGTGGTTGATATAGGTCTAGTCAAGATTTCTAATTCTTTCTTGTTGAGTCTAGGAAGGTGGAGTGCTTCCAGGTATTGGTTCATTTCCTTCAGATTTTCATATTTCTAGGAATAGAGATTTTTGTAGTAATCATTGAGATTTTTTTGAATTTCTGAAGTGTCTGTTGTTATTTCTCCTTTATTGTTTCTGATAGATGATATTAGAGATTTTACTTTTCTATTTCTGGGTAGGTTGGCCAAAGGTTTATCAATTTTGTCAATCTTTTTAAAGAACTTTTTGTTTTGTTGATTTTCTGAATGATTCTTTTGTTTTCAACTTCATTTAATTCTGCCCTAATTTCTTTTCCTCTGCTGGGTTTGGGGTTGCAATGTTCTTTCTTTTCCAGTTGCTTGAGATGATCCATTATGTTGTTGGCTTCCTCTATTTCTGTTTTCTTGAAGACTTCCAATGCTATAAATTTCCCTTTGCAGTATCCTACAGGTTTTTATAATTTGTATCTTTGTTATCATTTTGTTCCAAGAATTTGCTGATTTCCTTCTTAATTTTGTCTTTGACCCAGCTATCATTCAGCCTAAGATTACTTAGCTTCCATGACTTTCTTTGAGTATGAGGATTCCTGTTGCTTTTGAGTTCAACTTTTATTCCCTGGTGGTCTGAGAAGATATAAGGAATAATTTCTACACTTTAAATTTGCTGAGGTTAGACTTGTGTCCTAGGATATGATCTATTTTCGAGGATGACCCATGGGCTGATGAGAAGAATGTATATTCAGTTTTATTAGGGTGAAATGTTCTGTAGAGTTCTGTAAAGTCCATTTGTTCTAGGGTCAGGTTTAAGTCTAATATTTCTTTGTTTAGTTTCTTCTTGGAGGATCTGTCCAAAACTGTCAAAGGGGTGTTAAAATCTCCAACTATAATAGTGCAGGAAGATATCAAGTTGTTCATATCCATTGGGGTCTGCTTTATGAATTCAGGAGCATTCTGGTAGGGTGCATAAATGTTAATTATCAAAATCTCTTCATGTTGGGTGTTTTCCTTGACAAATATGTAGTGACCTTCCTTATCTTTCTTTATCTTTCTTGGCTTAAAACCAATTGTATCTGCTACTAAAATCGCAACCCCTGCTTTTTTCTGATTTCCATTTGCCTATATTATACAAGTCCATCCCTTTACCCTGAGTCTATTTTTATCCTTTAAGGTAAGGTGCAATTCTTGTAGATAGCTGATATCCAGTCTGAGTTTATGTATCCAGTCAGCCAGCCTTTGCCTCTTTAGAGGACAATTTAAACCATTCACACTAATTGAGAGAAGCCTGGTTGTGTTTTGGGTGTCAAGATTTTCAGATATTCAGTGGACATTTTTAATCATTTCACCACTGTGGAATTTGAGTTTTGTTAAAAAATTTCTGTGTAAGTTTACTTTGGAGGTAGAGCATTGCACTGGTTGTTATGGAGGATGGGTCTGAGAATATCCTGGAGAGCTGGGTTAGCTATGGCAAATTTCTTCAACATACCTATGTAATTAAAGTATTTGATTTTTCCATCACAAATGAAACTCACTTTAGCTGGATAGAGGATCCTGGCCTCGAAGTTGTTTTGTTTTAGGAGACTGAAGGTCGATGACCATCTTCTTCTGGCTTGAAACGTTTTGACTGAGAGATCTGTGGTCATTCTAGTATTTCTCCCTTTGTAGGTATGCTTTTCTTATGTCTGGCTGTTTTCAGAATTTTCTCCTTCATCTTAACTTTGGCAAAATTAATCACAATGTGTCTAGGAGATGCTTTGTTTGGTTTGAGTCTTGCTGGGGTTCTGAAACTGTCTGCTATCTGAAGTTCTTGCAATGCTTGGGAAATTCTCCTCCAGAATCTCTTGGAGTAGAGCATATTTACCTTTAGGACCACCCTCTTCTCCTTCCAGAATTCCTATAAGATGAATGCTTGATCTTTTGGAGTGATCCCACAACTCTCTCAGGGAATAATCAGTTTTTGCTCTCCATTTGTCTGCCTTTTTGAGTGTTTGGGAACATTCAAAAGCTTTGTCTTCAGTTTCAGAGATTCTTTCTTCTGCTTGGTCAGTTCTATTACTGAGGGATTCTACTGTATTTTGGAGCTCCTCAACTAACTTTATTGTTTCCTTGAGCTCTGGTATCTCTTTTCACATGTCCACATCTTTGGTGACTTGGGCTTTGAATTCATTAATTTCTTGAGACAACTTTAAAACTACTCTTTGGAATTCAATTTCTGTCTTTTCTTCCATTCTATTTATCTTATTTGCCACCCATGTTTGGAATTCAATTTCTGACATTGCTGCCATTTGTCTATGCATGGCATCTTCAGTTGTATCTCCTTTGTCATTTCTAGGGGGTGTTGATCTACTCTGGTTATTCATGTTGCCAGAGTTCTTCTGTTGGGTCGGCACCATGTTTATTTTCCACCATTTGCTTATTAGAACTGGTAGGGTGAGATTGAATTAGGGTCTCCAGGTAGTAGAGATAGCCCCTTACCAAAGTGCTAGGCTTTGTAATTGTGGCTTATCTCCTACAACCTTACAAAGGCCCCTTTCAGAGTTTTATCCAGAGACTCTGGTGAGATAGTGCAAGCTAGCTCTGTCTTGATATCGGCCAACCTCTACCCTATCCTAAGAAACCACAGCATTAGGTTTAAATCTCAACTATGAAGACACAAACATTTTTCACTGACTTTTCTGAACATACATTGTAGAGATTCCAAGCATTCTCAGTCAATACTAAGTATGCACCTTCTAAAATTATATTCTCCCTTATAATCACAATACCATTTCACATGGAAGCAAATTATAGTAACCTAAAAACATATTAAATATATAATAGATATTCAAAATTTCATAATTATCCTAATATTGACTGGTTAATGCTAGAGTTTGGTTATGTTCCTGTAATCTCTTTTACTTTAGATTAATTTCTCTAATATATTTTTTCTAATATTGAATTTTTAAAATAATTATAAGCCTCTTTGTGTTGGTGCATGTGTGTGTTTATTGCTTCTTATATTCTGAATTTTCTAATTATCTCCTCACAGCTAGATTTAGGCTAAAAATCATTGTTAGGTATGCTTAATATGTGATGTTGTGTCCTTATCGTTCAAACCAGAAGGCAATATAAGGTCATATTATCTTGTTACTGGTTAAGCTAAATTTGATCTCTTGCTTAAGGCAGTAATCGCCAATCTTATGTAGTAAATTTATGTTCATTCTTCTCTATTTAGTAAGAAAGCTGTATAGTGATCCTTAGAAATTATGTGAATATTCTGTTTCCCAATATCCTTTAAGTATTTTTTGACTACTTAAAAGTAAAATTAAAAAATTTCATTGATAGCTGCAATGAAGATAATTTTAAAATGTATCAATACTTTTGCACTTATTACATAAAATTTTTTGTTAAAGATTAATTTTCATTCCTTTTTCTTCTTTTATCCTTTATTTCCCTATGGATACAAACCTTTCTTAAAGGTCAAATTTATTATGAATTATTGCTGCCAAAATGATTAATAATTTTTAATGTTTCTTTACTTCTTCTTCTTTTTTTTTTTTTTGAGACAGGGTTTTGCTGTGCTGCCCAGGCTGGAGTTCAGTGTTGTGATCATAGCTCACTGCAGCCTTAGACTCATGGTCTCAGCTATCCTCCCACCTCAGCTTCCCAGATTGATCTGATTATAAGCATTACCCACCCCACTCAGCCATTGTCCCAATTTTCAAGGTACCTGTGGACACTGGTAGCAAATTCAAATATATCTCTGTGGACTTTTTCTGTACACAACTCTATTGTCTCTGTGTCATTTATTGTATCAGGTACAAGCTATTCTGGTATTATCTTATGTGTCCCTGCTTCATACTTAGAAATAGTCATTCTTTAAGAAGCTCAGGTTATATGTAGTGACTAATAGAATTCCAAAACCAATAGGTGGTGGGAGCTCTACTCTCTGCTACAAGTGTCATCATTTCTGGACAGTATCAATGAATAGAGATTAGAAACGTGGAGATACAATAAAAAGCAAAGTTTTTTTTTTCCAGTCATAGTGACAATGAATTAATTTTACTATCCATTTGTTTCCTAGACAGTTTCAACAACTTGAATTTTACCTTTCTAATCTTTAATACAGTTAAGCCCGTGCCACATGCTGCAATGTACTATTCTGATGTGGTTGACTTTAAGCAAAGATGGAGGCCAAATGTATTAAATAGGTTTGAAAGATCCCAAGAGGTCTGTCCACTACTGGTCATTTCTTGATCATCTCCCCTTGTTCTCCCTCCAGAACAGACATATGCAGATTGTGCTGAACCTCAGCTGACAACTTGCCTTTCCAGAAGTACACCTAGTTATTTTGCACTTCTAATTTTTAGCATTCTTTTCACTTTTGTAGGTGTGCCCTTCTCTGCTTGGAAGATACCTACTCACCTTTTGTCCCCTTTCTTATTTGAAACATTTCTCATTCCTTCCTGCAGGGCAAGTTAACCCTTTCTTGAATCCATATAGCACTTTGTGTGTGTCTATCATAGTTTCATCATACTGTAAACATGTACTTATAGGCCTTTGCCCTCCAAAAGATCATATATAGTCCATTTTAGTACCTATAGTGTGGACACAGATTCTTGTACAAGTAAACACTGAATAAAATGCCTAGAGTTAGCAAGTATATCTTCTATGTGTACAGAAGAATCAAGAGAGTCCTTCATCTATTAGTCTGAGGATATTTATTTGTTTGTCATAGTCTTGATAATGTACCTGAGTCACAGCTCTGAGTAAGTGCTTTCTGGGCAAGATATACATATGACTGTGTGGCCACATTTACTTACAGATGCTTTGTGTGTTTTACTAGTTCATCAGTCTTGCCTCTTCCCTCTCAGCACCCTTAGCATGGCCTCCCTGATGGGCTTGGATTTCACACTGTAGATGATGGGGTTGAGCACGGGAGGCACCATAAGGTACACATAGGCGACAAGGGCATGTACAATGTGAGGCAGGTGCCTTCCAAAACGGTGGATCATAGACATAGTGATAACTGGAATAAAGAAGACAAATACAGCCAGAATGTGGGAAACACAGGTGTTGAGGGCCCGGACTCTCTCCCTGGGAGAGGCCAGACCCATGACCGTGTGCAGAATGAGAGTATAGGATAAGATTATGAGCAGGGAGTCTATGGCACCTGTGGACAGTACCACATAGAGCCCATAGCGTATGTTGATGGTGATGTCATCACAGGCCCTTCTCATCACATCAGGGTGGAAACAGAATGAATGGGACAGGAGGTTCCTGCCAGGGCAGAAATTTAGTCGCTTAATCAGAAATGGCACAGGGAAGAGGCACAAGGTAGCACGGGCCATGATGGCCAGCCCAATCCTGAGGATGACATTATTTGTGAGGACAGCTGCATAGCGCAAGGGATTGGAGATGGCCACAAAGCGGTCAAATGACATGGCCAGGAGCACTGAGGACTCTACCACAGAGAAGGAGTGCAGGAAGAACATCTGGACCAGGCAGGTGTTGAAGCCAATGAGCCGATGGTCAAACCAGAGGACAGCCAGGGTGGTGGGCAGTGTGGACAAGGTGAGGCCCACATCGGTGAGGGCCAGCATGGACAGGAAGAAGTACATGGGCTGGTGCAGGTTGGGGGTCCTCCTCACAGCCAGGAGGATCAGGCAGTTCCCTGTGAGAGCCACAGAGTACATGGAGGAGAAAGGGATGGAGATCCAGCCATGTATGGCCTCCAGCCCTGGGATGCCAATCATGAGGAAAGCAGGTGGCTGGAAGAAGGAGATGTTAGCATAGGAGTGGGGAGAGAGCATCCTCTGAGTACAGCTTAGAGCTCCAGGAAGATGTGAGTTGTGCAGTCTTTGCAGACAGAAGAACAGTGATGGGACACCTGTCATTAGGAAGTCATTTTTGCTGTGTAAGATTTTCCATTAATTTTTACTCACTTTATTAGCCTTTGCATTGTATAATTAACTTGTCAAGTAGCGTGCATGCATTAATTGATATTTCTCAAAACAAATGCATGTTGGAAATAGCAGTTTAACTTTTCCCTACCTTACAGAATGGAGTTACTGAGATGGATTCAGAATTTAGTAATTCTTTTTCCAAATTTATTTATTTTTAAACTTGACATAAAATATATGTATTCATCATATACAAGATGATGTTTTCTGGTATATATACGCTGTGAAATGGTGAACTCCAGCTTACACATGGATTGCCTTTACATGCAGTTTTCATTTTTGGGCTGGAGAACCCTTAGCATTTGCTCTCTAAGCATATTCAATAATAGAAGTTAACATATTATATTCTTATAGAATTTCCTTGCATCCAACTGTGCACTCTGAATTTTTTCATTCCCCATACAGTGTTGTCACTAAGTGAAAATGTTTGTCAATATTCTTTAAAATGTAAAGCGCACTCCAAATGTTCACCACCATCACCACCATCACATTGTCTTGCTTTTGTTCTGGTCCTCCTTGGTATTCCATTGGAAGAAATTATGCAGTACTCTCTAAGTTCTTTGATATTTACTTCATTAAAATCTGACAATTAACTTGGTTGGTAGATGGACGGGGAAAGGAAAAATTTTAACTAAAATGAAAAAAGACATATACTTTTGTCCACTGAAGAAAGAGAAGGTTCAGATGCAAAACATTAATTTTCTGTTTTAATCAAGTCTCAGTAATGATAAAGTTTCAGGTTGAGAATCAAAATAGGTACAGGAAAATTTGGAAATGGAAGAAAAATTGATTCTCAGTAGGTCACTGAGAACACTCAATTTTTGCTTCTTTTATACCTTGCCTAGAGAATATCAGCGTGGGTCATTAGGTTCCCTTGCCATTTAGGCTGTAGATGGCCTTTGAGAAATAAAAACCTAAGTTCCCAACCTACCGAATGGACCTCCTATTGGCCAGAAACACCCCATAGAAACATCAGAGACTGGGTTCCTGGCCATTGTGTGATGGGAGGGCAGACACATGCATTTATACCTCTCCATCCCTGTCCACCATTACACTCTTTCGAAAAGTTTAAACAAAACCCTGCCTATTCAAAAGACTTGCTCTTTCTCTGATTTTGGCCAACACCACCTAATGTTGTCCCTTCTTTTTTATAGTTTCCAGACAGCTGACTGACTGGTATTCCTTCCTGGTAAGAAATCAGGAACCATGGAGTGGTTCTGACCACTGTTTGGAGGCTGGACCCTGAGGACTTTGTGTCCTCTGCATTGCCTTTTGATGTAAAGGCTGTATTAGGTCCCTATAAAAGTTTTGAGGCAGACTGTGTAATAGTTTATCATTCACTTCCAAGAAACACAGTTGACAGTGTCCTTTCTGAATCACCCCTGCAAGTTTCAGCGTGCTCATCATATTGGTGCTGCTAGGAGGGCTTCGTTTGTTTCGGTCCATGCAAAATTTACATTTCTTGATTTTTGTGTCTCTAACAACTTTCACAATGACCCACATACTTGGAATACGTTTCAATGTTAAGTCTCCATCCCAAAGTGAACTTAGGACCCTTTACCGACAGGATGGCCTACTACACGTGCATCTCCTCCTTTGTGAATATTCATAGCTGCTCCTATACCCTGATGAATATGTATACTTGGCCAACCTGTTCAGCATAAAATTCTGTCTCATCCTCCCTTCCCAGAATGTGCCTGCTCTTTAATTCTGCCAGAGGCTATGCTTCTGTTAGCCTTCTGGATTTAACATTTTTTTTCCTTTTTTTAGATGTAGAGTGTCACTTTGTTACCCTTGGTAGAGTGCTGTGGCATCACAACTCACAGCAACATCCAGTTCTTGGCCTTAGGTGATTCTCTTGCCTCAGCCTCCCAAGTAGCTGGGACTACAGGTGCTCACCAAATGCCTTGCTTTTTTTTTTTTTTTTTTTTGCTCTGGTTTTGCCGGGGCTGGGTTCTAACCTACCACCCTCTGTATGTGGGGCTGGCACCCTACTCAGTGAACCACAGGTGCTGCCCAGATGTAACCCTTTATGAGAAATAAAGGTCTCCTTTCCAAACTTGTGAACCTGGTTTTTCTCAGTTAACACCACACAGAATCATCCATTCAGTCTATTAACTCAACATTTCCCACCATTTAGGAAACTAGAAAAACATTTTGTTCAGCACCTTAGAGCAACTTTCCTGAGGTCTTGATCTTGTCCTTGAA
>NW_003852396.1:31662063-31686995 GCF_000181295.1 Otolemur garnettii
GTTTGTTGTTGAATCAATCAATGAATAGATTTTAGGGTGTTTATTCAGAAGTTATGGCTTACATGTAGGTGTATTCAAGGGACATAC
This sequence comes from Otolemur garnettii, assembly GCF_000181295.1. NCBI lineage: Eukaryota > Metazoa > Chordata > Mammalia > Primates > Galagidae > Otolemur > Otolemur garnettii. Next base: position 31,662,151 of record NW_003852396.1, read on the forward strand.
CTAAAGCCTGCCCTGGGACAATCCCTCTGCTCAGTAATGTAGACATCCAGTGTTGGTCAGGCTTCAAGGATGCCCTTCAGGAAGAAGAATAGGAGGTCAATTCAAAGTGTCATCTCAATAGCCTGTGACAAGTGTTCTAATGGAGGTACATACAGGCTGCCAACAGCCTAAAGCAGAGAAGGTCTAAGAGCAGGGTATGGAGGACACAGCCTTTTATCTCCCCCTGGAAGGACAAGGATTTTCCAGATAGGAGAGAGTAGCTGGCAGACCATGTGTCCATTGTCTCTTGGGGGGCAATTGATGCAGAGTGCTAAACCCTGTGCAGAAAGGCTCATTCCTGACTGGATCCAGAGGACCTCTGCCACATTCTTTCTGCCTTCTTCTTTTCTTTTTTAACAAATCATAAATAAGTAGATCATATATACATTAATGCATTTGTGGGGTACAATGTGTTGTTTTATATACAATTTTGAATGCTTACATTGTACTGGTCAGACCTATTAAGTATAGAGTATGAATGTCTTAAAAGAATTATTTAGTAAATGAGGTGAGGGATATCTTTCTGTCTTCATTCCTACAGCTATTGAAACTTTATTTATTAAGTGGTGAACTTTAGTTAAGCATTAGGCACACAGGGACAACTGAAATGGAGGGGTCCCTGATCTCTGGCATCAAGGATTTGAGTTTCATATGCAATTATTTGTAATTACAATACAGTGCTCTCAGTACTACAATTAAAGGAAGCGCAGTGTGCTCAGGTGTCACATTTACACCCCCTGACTTGCCTTTTGGTTTGGGGGAGGAGGCCAATCCCCAGTTCTAGTCTTATTGGAATTATAGGCTAGTCAAGAAGTTATATAATTATTTCCTCTTCTTCTTTATTCCAATTGTGCATGCCCAACACTAAGGCATCAGCTTCTCCAGGCTCAGTATTGGAACCTACCCCAGCATCAGTGATTAGTATTCTCTGATAGACTGTCCTGAATGTCTTGAAATATCGGAGGATCCAGGGACCTAGTACATGTGTATATATTATATACACATTATATTTATATATGTATATATTTCTATTTCATAAGTATTTCCCTACTCATAAATTAAACTTTTTTAACTTTTATAAATTTAGCTTTTAGCTTTTAGCTTTTATAAATTTGAAATCTAGGTTGAAAGAGTATTATAATAAACGTCTTCCTATAAACTACATGGGTCATTTTTTCCATGTGTTTTTCTCCCTTTCTCTGTGTCTCTCTCTGTCTCCACACACACACATATGCACACGCACGTGCACACACATATTTTTCACTGAGTTTCCTGAATGTACATTGTGGATATTACAAGCATTCTCAGTCAATATTAAGCACGCACCTTCCAAAATCAGATTCTCCCTCATAATCCCAATACCATTTCAAACGGAAGCAAATTATAGTAACCTAACAACATATTAAATTTGTAATAGATATTCAAAATCCCATAATTCTCCTAATATTGACTGGTTAATGCTAGAATTTCATTATGTTCTTTAATCTCTTTTACTTTAGATTAATAGCCCTGGTATATTTTTTATAATATTGAATTTTTTTTTAATGATTCTAGGCCTCTGTGTGGGTGCATGTGTATGTTTATTGCTTCTTATATTCTGAATTTTCTAATTATCTTCTCACAGCTAGGCTTAGGCTAAAAATTATTGTTAGGAATATTTCACATGTGATGTTGTGTCCTTATTGTTCAAACCAGAAGGCATATAAGGTCAGGTTATTTTATTACTGGTTAAGCTAAATTTGATCACTTGCTTAAGGCAGTAATCTGGAATCTTTTTTATTTTTATTTTTTTTTGAGACAGAGCCTCAAGCTGTCCCCCTGGGTAGAGTGCTGTGGCATCACAGCTCACAGCAACCCCCAACTCCTGGGCTCAAGCGAGTCTCCTGCCTCAGCCTCCCAAGTACCTGGCACCACAGGTGCCTGTCACAACGCCCGGCTATTTTTTTTTTTGGTTGCTGTTTTGGCAGGCCCGGGCTGGATTCTAACCCGCCACCTTAGGTGTATGTGGCTGGCACCTTCGCCACTTGAGCTGCAGGCACTAAGCCAGTAATCTGCAATCTTATGTAGTAAAAGTTATGTTCATTTTTCTCTATTTAGTAAGAAAGCTGTATAGTGATCCTTGGAGACTACGTGAATATTCTGCTTCCCAACATACTAAAAGTATTTATTGATTACTTTTAAATTTCACTGATAGCTGCAAAGAAGATAATTTTAATATCTATCAATACTTTTGTGTTTATTACATAAAATTTTTTGTAAAAGTTTCATTTTCATTCTTTTTTTATCCTTTATTTCACTATGGATGCAAACTTTTCTTAAAAGGTCCAATTTATTATGATCCATTGCTGCCAAAATGATTAATAATTTTTAATATTTCTTTTTTTTCCTTTTTCTTTCTTTCTTTCTTTTTTTTTTGAGATAGCGTTTTGCTGTATTGCTAAGGCTGGAGTGCAGTTGTGTGATCATAGCTCACTGTAGCCTTAGACTTGTGGTCTCAGCTATCCTGCTGCCTCAGCCTCCCAGAGTGATCAGATTATTGGTGTTATCCATCCCAGTGATAGGTTGGATTAGATTATAGGTGTTACCCATCCCAACCAAAGACAATGTAGTTGTGTATAGAAAAGTCTACAGAGATATATAGTCTATTATATAATATATTTGAATTTGCTACCAGTGCCCACAGGTACATTGAAAATTGGTACAATGGGAGGATAGCCAGTGTTCCAATTTTCTTTTCTTTTTTTTTATTGTTGGGGATTCATCGAGGGTACAAGAAACCAGGTTATAGTGATTGCATTTGTTAGGTAAAGTCCCTCTTACAACTGTATCTTGCCCCTAAGAGGTGTGTCCCACACTGAGACCCTGACCCCTCCTCTTTCCCTCTCTCTGCTCTTCCTTTCACCCATCCTCTCCCTGCTTCTCTCTCTCTCTACTCTCCCCTTCCCCACCCCCACCGTGTACTAAGTCATTAACTGTCATCACATCAAAATCGAATACATAGGATTCATCTTTCTCCATTCTTGTGATGCCTTACTAAGAATAATGTGTTCCACTTCCAACAAGGTTAATACAAAGGCAGTAAAGTCTCCATTTGTTTTAATGACTGAATAGTATTCCATGGTGTACATATACCACAGCTTGTTAATTCATTCCTGGGTTGGTGGGCATTTAGGCTGTTTCCACATTTTGGTGATTGTAAATTGAGCTGTGATAAACAATCTAGTGTAACTATCCTTATGATAAAATGATTTTCTTTTTTTCATTTTGGGTAAATGCCCAGTAATGGGATTGCAGGATCAAATGGGAGGTCGAGCTTGAGTTCTTTGAGGGTTCTCCATACTGCCTTCCAAAATGGTTGTATTAATTTGTGGTCCCACCAGCAGTGTAAAAATGTTCCTTTCTTTCCACATCCACACCAGCATCTGCAGTTTTGAGGTTTTGTGATGTGGGCCATTCTTGTTGGGGTTAGATGGTATCTCAGGGTGGTTTTGATTTGCATTTCTCTCATAATTAGGGGCAATGAGCACTATTTCAAATGTTTTCTAGTCATTCATCTGTCTTCTTTAGAGAAGGTTCTATTCATGTCTCTTGCCCACTGATAGATGGGATTGTTGGCTTTTTCCATATAGATTAATTTAAGTTCTCTATAGATCCTAGTTATGAAGCTTTTGTCTGATTCAAAATAGGCAAATATCCTTTCCCATTGTGTAGGTTGTCTATTTGCTTTGATTGTTGTGTTCTTAGCTGTACAGAAACTTTTCAGTTTAATCAAGTCCCATTTGTTTATTTTTGTTGTTGTTGCAATTGCCTTGGAAAGCATCTTCATAAAGTCTTTCTTTGAGGATTTTTATCATTTCATGCCTTAAATTTATGTCCTTTATTCTTCTTGAATCAATTTTTATGAGTGGAGAAAGGTGCAGGTCCAGTTTCAGTCTTTTACATGTTGATATCCAGTTCTCCCAGTAACATTTATTGAATAGAGATTCTTTCCCCCAAAGTATGTTCTTGTTTGGTTTATTGAAGATTAGGTGATAGTAAGATGTTAGTTTCATTTCTGGTTTTCTATTTGATTTCAAATGTCTATGTCTCTATTTTTGTGCCCAAACCATGCAGTCTTAACCAATATGGCTTTGTAGTATAGCCTAAAGTCTGGTATGCTGATGTCCTGGCTTTCTTTTTATTAGTAAGAACCGCCTTAGCTATATGGGTTTTTTTCTGGTTTCATACAAAACAAAGAATCATTTTTTCCAAGTCTTGAAAGTATGATGTTGATATTTTAATAGGGATGGTGTTGAATCTGTAGATTGCATTTGGAAGTATAGACTTTTTTTTTTTTTAGAGACCAGAGTCTCACTTTGTCACCCTTGGTAGAGTACTGTGGTGTCACACTGCCCACAGCAATCTCCAACTCCTGGGCTTAGGTGATTCTGTTGCCTCAGCCTCCTGAGTAGCTGGGATTACAGGGGCCCACAATAACACCAGGCTATTTTTTTGTTTATTTGTTTGGCCAGGGCTGGATTTGAACTGACCACCCTTGGTATATGCCCTAGCCACTGAGCCATGGGCACAGCTCAGAATTATAGACATTTTAACAATGTTGATTCTTCCCAGGCATGAAGATGGTATATTCTTCCATTTTTCAATGTACCTGTAAGCACTGGTAGCATGTTCCAATATATTTCTGTGGACTTTTTCTGTACACAACTTTATTGTCTTTGTGTACTTTATTGTATCAGGCACAAGCTATTCTGGTATTATTTTATGTATTCCTGCTTCATACTTAGACATACCCATTCTTTAAGAAGCTCAGGTTATATGTAGTGAGTAATGGCATTCTAAAACTAATAGATGGTGGCAGCTATACTTACTGCTACCAGTGTCATCATTTCTGTATGGTTTCAGTGAACAGAGATTAGAAATGTGGAGATATAATAAAAAAGGATTCTTTTCCAGCCATAGTGACAATGACTTAATTTTACTATCCATTTTTTTTCCCTAGGCAGTTCCAACAACTTGACTTTTACTTTCATAATCTTTAATACAGTTAAGCCTGTGCCATATTCTGCAATGAACTACTCTGATGTGGTTGACTTTTAAGCAAAGATGGAGGCCAAATGTATCAATGAGGTCTGAAAGACCCCAAGAGGTCGGTCCACTGCTGGTCATTTCTTGATCATCTCCCCTTGTTCTCCCTCAAGCACAGACATATGCAGATTGTGCTGAACCTCAGCTGACAACTTGCCCTTCCTCAAGTACACTGAATTATTTCACACTTCTATTTTTTAACATTCTTTTTCCTTTTGTAGGTGTGCCCTTCTCTGCTCAGCAGATACCTATTCGCCTTTCATCCCCTTTCTTATGTAAAGCCCTTCTCATTTCCTCTTGCAGGGCAAGTAAACTCTTTCTTGAATCCCTATAGCACTTTGCGTGTGCCTATAACAGTTTCATTATACTGTAATCATGTACTTATGGGTCTTTGTCCTCCAAAAGATTCTATATAGTCTATTTTAGTATTGTGGACACAGATTCTTGTAGAAGTAAACACTGGATGAAATGTCTAGAGTTAGCAAGTGCAAAAAACAATCAAGAGAGTCCTTCACCTATTACTCTGAGGGTATTTATTTGCTTGTCATAGTCTTGATAATGTACCTGGGTCAGAGCTCTGAGTAAGTGCTTTCTGGGCAAGATATACATATGACTGTGTGGCCACATTTACTTCCCAGATGTTTTGTGTGATTTACTAGTTCATCAGTCTTGCCTCTTCCCTCTCAGCACCCTTAGCATGGCCTCCCTGATGGGCTTGGATTTCACACTGTAGATGATGGGGTTGAGCACAGGAGGCACCATAAGGTACACATAGGCGACAAGGGCATGTACAATGTGAGGCAGGTGCCTTCCAAAACGGTGGATCATAGACATAGTGATAACTGGAATAAAGAAGACAAATACAGCCAGAATGTGGGAAACACAGGTGTTAAGGGCCCGGACTCTCTCCCTGGGAGAGGCCAGACCCAAGACCGTGCGCAGAATGAGGGTATAGGATAAGATTATGAGCAAGGAGTCTATGGCAGCTGTGGATGCTACCACATAGAGCCCATAGCGTATGTTGATGGTGATGTCATCACAGGCCAGTCTCATCACATCAGGGTGGAAACAGAATGAGTGGGACAGGAAGTTCTTGCTAGGGCAGAAGTTTAGTCGCTTAATCAGAAATGGCACAGGGAAGAGGGACAAGGTACTGCGGGTCACGATGGCCAGTCCAATCCTGAGGATGACATTATTTGTGAGGACAGCTGCATAGCGCAGGGGATTGGAGATGGCCACAAAACGATCAAATGACATGGCCAGAAGCACCGAGGACTCTACCACAGAGAAGGAGTGCAGGAAGAACATCTGGACCAGGCAGGTGTTGAAGCCAATGAGCCGATGGTTAAACCAGAGGACAGCCAAGGTGGTGGGCAGTGTGGACAAGGTGAGGCCCACATCAGTGAGGGCCAGCATGGACAGGAAGAAGTACATGGGCTGGTGCAGGCTGGGAGTCCTCCTCACAGCCAGCAGGATCAGGCAGTTCCCTGTGAGAGCCACAGTGTACATGGAGGAGAAGGGGATGGAGATCCAGCCATGTATGGCCTCCAGCCCTGGGATGCCAATCATGAGGAAAGCAGGTGGCTGGAAGAAGGAGATGTTGGCATAGGAGTGGGGAGAGAGCATCCTCTGAGGGCAGCTGAGAGCTCCAGGGAGATGTGAGCTGTGCAACCTGGGTACAAAAATAAGGACAAAAGACAAAGATATTGTAACAACACCATCTCTAATATCAGGTGGCATATTGTTGCACACAATAGCAAATATGATATGTGAAGATGATTTAAAAATTACTTGAATGTTTTATAGCAGCACAATTCACAATTGCAAAGATGTGGAAGGAATCAAAGTGCTCTTCAGCACAGGAATGGATTAGTGAATTGTGGTATATGTATACCATGGAATACTATGCAGTCATAATAAAAAAGATGAATTTTTTCGTTTTATCTTTTGTAACAAGGTGGATGGATTTGGAGAATAGTGTCCTAGGTAAAGTATTACAAGAATGGAAAAATGAGCATCATATTTGCTCAGCACCACATTGAAACTAGTAGATTAAGAACTATATGCTTACATGAGAGAGAAACTCAGTTAAATTTAGGTAAGGATGAGTGAGGAAAAGGGTTGGGTAAGTTCTCACCCAATGAGTACATATGGGTGAGCATATGGCACACTTAGTGGGTACAAGATACAACTACAATCAGACTTTAACCTTACAAAAGCAAACTGTGTAACCTCACATAAGCTGGAAGAAAAATATAAAAATAAATAAGTCAAAAGTGATTTCCATTTAAATGAAAAAATGGGGAATAGTTGTAACTTTTTATTGAAAGCAGAAGTTTTGATTATGACAAGACCATTCTCATCACATATTGGATAAAACAATGCTCTCTTTCAAAACAGTAAATGAAGTGATACTGAAAAGATTAATAAAGGTGCTATATATCTGAGGAAGGAACAGTAGCTTCATAGAAATAAATTGCAAATATATTGGAGAAATCTGAAAGATAGCAAGCATGGGCTCGTCAGTTTTCTTTTCTTGGATTCAGATTCTACATCTCAAAACAAAGACACCAACAAATAAGAAAACAAAAAAAATATTAAAGGTCGATCAATAAAAGAACATATGGAAAACAGCCACCCAAATCTCTTTAGCAGAGATTTAGAAACTCACCAAAAATAGTTGTACGTGTGAAAGTAAATTTTATGATGATAGCCAGGTCTATCTATGATTGTGTCATAGGAAGGTAGCATAAGTTCACCCTGAAGTTCAGAATGGCCAAGAGCAGAAGGGGAATTGACAAGTATTGTTCCCACAGGACAGATGATTGTGCCTAATTTGGTAGAAGATTTTTAAAAAATACATAGCAAATTAAAGTTGCTGGTGAATACCCTTTCAGATAAGGAATTACTAGAGGAAAGAAAAGAATACTATGTTTTTCTAAATACTTTTCTTTCTGTCTTTTCTTTTATTTTCTTTTCTTTCGACAGTCTCCCTCTGGCACCCTGACTACAGTGGTGTATGTAGCATTATAGCTCACAGCAACCTCAAGTTCTTGGGCTCAAGAGACCCTCTTGCCTTCATGATTCTATTTTTAGTAGAGACAAGGTCTTGCTCTTCTCAGGCTGGTGTTGAACTCCTGAGTTGAAGTGATCCACCTACCTCAATCTCCCAGAGTTCTAGGATTACAGGCATGAGCCACCACATCCAGCTAAATACTTTAAAAAATTAAAACATGAGCCAAATTAAAATTTGTAATATTAGAATATAAAAATGAGTTGATAATAAAGAGAGGAAATGAAAATCTGAATGGTAGACCAAGGAAAATAACATGAGGCAAAAAATAGAAGCCATTGACTGCACATTCGTACCACAGTGGTTACGGCGCTGGGCATATACACCGAGGCTGATGGGTTCAAAACAGGCCCGGGACAGCTAAATAACAATGACAACTGCAACAAGAAAATAGCCAGGTGTTGTGGTGGACACCTGTAGTCCCATGTACTTGGGAGGCTGAGGCAAGACACTTGTTTAAGACCAAGAGTTTGAGGTTGATGTGAGCTATGACACTCCAGCACTCTACTGAGGGTGACATAGTGAAACTCTGTCTCTAAAAAAAAGAAAAGAAGCCATTTTAACATTAAATCTTCTTATTACAAGAAGTCTTCTTGCTTAAAGCACTCAGAGATATGGAGAATAGAACTAAGAATAATCAAACAAAATTAAATTTGAACAATGATAAAAGTAACCAGAAAAAATGTATTTTACTTTATTCCTGAAGAGGCATAATATAAAATTGAAAAGTAGAAGAAAAATATTTAAATCTTAATTTTTTTTTTCAAAAACCAAACCAAATTAAACAAAACTGACTCTATATATCAAAGTGCTATCTACCAGAAAAAGATAAAAGAACTCTACTGAAGAGGCAAATATAGGCATACAGTAGAACCTCTTCAGGTTGACCACCCAAGGGACTGTAACAAACTGGTCAACATGCAGAGGTGGTCAACATAAGAATGTACGATATGTACAGGAAGCGCATGTCTGGTCTGTGAAAATTAGGTCAACTTAATGAGGTGGGTTAATGCAGGGAGGTGGTTGACCATGGAGGTTCTACTGTATTTAAGTGTGTTATTGTATTGCAAGGATAACCCCATAAGCATTTGATGAAAACAACAAATCTGAAAATCAGAAAGTTTCAGACTTATCCCAGAAACCTCTTAAGACCAAGAGACCACACATACACACACAAGATCAATGTGTACAGAGAGTTGTGAAAAATGAGTGTAATGTAATCATTCTTAAATTATAATGTTGTCTAGGTAGAAAATAACATGCATCAAAGTCGGTATTGTTATTATTATTCATAATGTGGAATAATTGTTGAATACTTTTCTGAGTAATGATACTCAAAAGGAACCTTTCGGGAATGCCTTTAGGAACCAAGATGTTCAGGGTAAGAGCAAAAGGATACAGATCTAAAATCAAATGAGTTAATTAAAATGCTGCAATAATAAACCTGACTTTAGAGTATCAGAATAAGCTCAAGGAATATTTCCCTTTTAAATAGTATATTTTTCTCAGCTTATCTACAGAAAACAACTATAACTAAGAACAAATCAGTAGCAAGGAGAAGCCCTGATGCTTCCATTTGGTCTCTAGAAACCATCTTTCCTTAAAAGGAGTCACATATCTTTAGCTACATAACCAATTTCAAACCTTTTTCTGGAAATCTACCAACGAAAATTGGATGTCTTTAATACTGGTACTAGGGAGCCAAACAAAGACAACCCAAGTCATTCCAAAAAGACAAAAAAGTCAATTTGAAGGGACTCCCTCTTTCCAAATATAGGTTAACTGAGGATAAATGAGATGATGACTGAAAAGGATCAAAATATAGTAAATGTGTGTGTGTGAGAGAGAGAGAGAGAGAGAGACAGAGAGAGATACATATACATATGTAACCATACACACAAAATTCCTCATTGGTCAGTGATGCTAGATGCTCATTCAGTGTTTTGAAAACTGGTAAGTAATCTGCATGGTGTAAACAAAAAATTGACAAGGGGAAGTTTTTCTTTATAGAAACATTACAGCTAATAAATAATACAACTAGAGTGTCAATTTTTTATAAAGCTGGTGAAATAATGGGAAAAATCATCAGGGATGATAGCATTAATAAATGAGAGAAAATTGGGTATTTTACTAAAATAATGAAGTTAAGTCATATCCAACTTCCAGTTTATAGAAAATGGTGGAGACAGCATGCAAACAGCCATGCTAAGATACCAAGAGATGAGGTCACAAGAAAATAAGTTGAAATGACAAAATTTTGGTTTCTTCCACAAATAAATTACAATAAAATTTAAAAAACAATATGAGAAAGGTAAGGATGGAAAAATGAATTCAGTAAAGTTGTAGGATATAACTTTTTCTGTATGCTAACACAATCAATCTGAAAGGGAAATCAACAAACCAATTTCATTTACAACAGCCACAACCTTCCCCAAACAAACAAATTAACCTTGTATAATGAAATGAAATTTACTAAACAAGTGAAAGAAATCTACAAGGAAAACTATAACACACTGACAAAAGAAACTGAAATGGACACATACACACAGAGACAGATATTCAATGTTCATGGATTGAAATAATTAATATCATTAGAATGTCATAGTACTGAAAGCAATACACAAATTCAGTGTAATATCTGTCAAAATGGGGATTCTATTCTTCACAGAAAAGACCCTGAATAGCTAAAGCAATCATGAGCAAAAAGAACAAAGCTGGAGACATCACACTACCTAACTTTAAATTATTCTGCAGATCTATATAGCAAATCAAACAACATGATATTGCCACAAAAGAGGCACATAGACCAATGAAACAGAATAGAGAAGTTAGAAACAAATTCATGCATTTATAGTCAGCTCAATTTTTTGAGAAATGTGCCAAGAACATACATTAAGAAATGTCAATCTCTTTAATAAATATTGCTGGGTATACATATGCAAAAAATGAAACCAGATCCTATCTTTTACCATACAGAAAAAAATCAATGCAAAATGAATTAAAAACATAACTGTAAGAACTGAAAGTATGATACTTCTGGGAGAAAACATCGCAGAGATACTTTAGGACACTGTTCTGGGCAAAGAATTTTGGGTAAGACCTCACAAACATAGGCAATAGAAAGAGAAATAGAAAATATAATTATGGCTAGGAAGAATTAATATTGTCAAAATGTCCATACTACCCAAAGCAGTGTATAATTTTAATGCAATCTCTATTAAAGTTCCATTGTCATACTTTAAAGATCTTGAAAAAATAATACTTCATTTTATATAGAATCAGAAAAAACCTCAAATAGCTAAGACATTACTAAGAATTGAAAACAAAACAGGAGGAATCACGCTAACAGACCTCAAACTGTACTATAAATCCATAGTGATCAAAACAGCATGGTATTGGCACAAAAACAGAGAGGTAGATGTATGGAACAGAATGAGAACCAAGAGATGAATCCAGCTACATACTGTTATATGATCTTCGACAAGCCAATTAAAAACACTGAGTGAGGAAAAGATTCCCTATTTAACAAATGGAGCTGGGCGAACTGGCTGGCGACCTGCAGAAGACTGAAACTGGACCCACACCTTTTACCACTAACTAAGATTGACTCTTACTGGATTAAAGATTTAAACTTAAGACATGAAACTATAAAAATACTAGAAGAAAGTGTAGGGAAAACACTTGAAGAAATCAGCCTGGGCGAAAATTTTATGAAGAGGACGCACCAGGCAATTGAAGCAACATCAAGAATACATTACTGAGACCTCATCAAATTAAAAAGCTTCTGCACAGCCAAAAGCACAGTAAGTAAAGCAAGTAGACAGCCCTCAGAATGGGAGAAGATATTTGCTGGTTATGTCTCTGACAAAGGTTTAATAACCAGAATCCACAGAGAACTCAAATGTATTAGCAAGAAGAGAACAATTGATCCCATCTCAGGGTGGGCAAGGGACTTGAAGAGAAACTTCTCTGAAGAAGACAGGAGCACGGCCTACAGATATAAGAAAAAATGCTCACCATCCTTAATCATCAGACAAATGCAAATCAAAATTACTTTGAGATATCACCTAACTCCAGTGAGATTAGCCCATATCACAAAATCCAAAAACCAGAGATGCTGGTGTGGATGTGTAGAAAAGGGAACACTTCTACAGTGCTGGTGGGAATGTAAACTAATATGTTCCTTTTGGAAAGACATCTGGAGAACACTTAAAGGACTAAAAATAGACCTGCCATTTGATCCTATAATTCCTCTATTAGTTATATATCCAGAAGACCAAAAATCACACTACAATAAAGATATTTGCATTGGAATGTTCATTGCAGCCCAATTTATAATTGCTAGGTCATAGATGAAGCCCAAGAGTCCATCAATCCATTAATGGATCAATAAACTATGGTATATGTATACAATGGAATACTATGCAGCCATTAAGAAAGATAGAGACTTTACCTCCTTCATGTTTACATGGATGGAGCTGGAAAATATTTTTCTTAGCAAAGTATCCCAAGAATGGAAGAAAAAGTATCCAATGTACTCAGCCCTACTATGAAAATAATTTATAGCTTTCATAGGAAAGCTATAACCCAATTTTAGCCCAGGAACATGGGGAGAGGGGAGAGGGAGGAGGGGTAGGGGGAGAATGGGTGGAGGGAGGGTGATTGGCAGGATCACGCCTATGGTTCATCCTATAAGGGTACATGTGAATCTCTCTAAATGTAGAATATAAATGTCTTAACACAATAACTAAGAAAAAGACATGAAGGCTATGTTAACCAGTTGGATAAAAGTATTTCAAATTCTATACAGAAACAGTACACTGTACCCCATGATAGTATTAATTTACACTGCTATGATTTAATAAAAAAATTAAAATAAAAAAAGAAAATAGAATTACATCAAGCTCAAATGGTTTTTCACAGTAAAGGAAACAATCAACAAAGTAAAGATACAACTTACAGAATGTGAGAAAATATTTTCAAACTATCCACCTGAAAAAGGATTAAAATCAGAATATACCATAGAATACTATTCAGCCATATAAAAGATGGAGACTTTATATCTTTTGTATTTACCTGGATGGAGTTGAAGAGCATTCCTTTTTAGTAAAGTACCACAAAAACGGAAAAGCAAGTATTCAGTGCATGCAATACTAATGTGAAACCAACAGATAAACAACTACATCTCCACATGAAAGAAAAACATAATTAAATTCAAGTTTGAGAAGGAGAAAGAGGAAAGAAGGGAGAGGGGAGGAGGGAGAGAAATCATTAAGCTCACCTAATGGGCACAATGTAAGGATATACATGCACCTGCGAGGTGAAGGGCTCAACTACAACTTGAACTTTACCTAACAAATGCAAAAAATGTAACCTAATCATTCATACTCTCATATTAATCTGACATAAAAAGTAACCAGAATATATAAGAAATTCAAACAGCTCCATATCAAAACACTAATCCAGTTCAAAATGGGCAAAAAACCTGAATAGACATTTCACAAAAGAAGACCTACAAATGGCCCACAGGTACATGAAAAAATGTTTGAGATCATCAATCATCAGGGAAATGCAACTCACATTTGAGACAACATCTCACTTCAGTTAAAATGAATTTTATACAAACAGAGAGACAAAAATAAAGGGTGCAGAGAATGGGGAACACTTCTGTAGTATTGGTGGAAATGTAAATTAGCACAGCCACCATAGAGAACAGTGATGAAGGTGGTACCTCAAAAACTAAAAATAGAACTACCTATGATCTAGTCATCCTACTGCTAGGAAATATAATATATCCAAAAGAAAAAAATCATCATATTGAAAAGATGTATTCACTTCCATTTTTATTGAGCACTAGTCATAATAGCCAAAATACATATAGAATTAACCTACGTGTCCATCACCAAATGAATGATTAAAAATATGTGGTACATGCATGCACAAGGGAATATTATTCAAGCATAAAAAAATGAAATATTGTTACCTGCAGTAACACGGATTCAACTGGAGGACACTATGTTAAGTGAAACAAGCCAAGCACAGAAAAAAAAAATATTGCATGTTCTCACTCATATGTGGGAGCTAAAAAAGTGGGCCTTACAAAGGCAGAGAGCAGAATAGTGTTTACCAGAGGCTAGAAAGTATAGGGGACATAGGAGGCAAGAGACAGTGGTTAATGGGGACAATCACAGTGGGATAGAAGGAACATGGTCTAGTATTTCATAGTACAGAAGGGAGACTATAGTTAATGATAATTTAATGTATATTTCAAAATGGCTAGAAGAAAAGAACTGGAATGTTCCCAACACAGAGAAAAGATACATGTGACCAAGGTGCCAGCCATATACACTTAAGGTGGTGGGTTCAATTCCAGCCCAGGCCTGCCAAACAACAATGATGGCTGCAACCAAAAATTAACCGGTTGTTGTGGTGGGCGCCTGTGGTTCCAGCTACTTGGGAGGTGGAGGCAGGAGACTAGCTTGAGCCCAGGAGTTGGAGGTTGCTGTGAGCTGTGATGCTATGGCACTCTACCCAGGAGGATAGCTTGAGGCTCTGTCTCAAACAAAATAAAGAACAGATATATGAATGTATGAGAAGATGGATATCCCAATTACCTTGATTTGATCATTATAGATTGTAAACATACCAAAATATCACATGTATTCCCAAAATGTATGCAGCTGTTATATTTGTATATATGTGAGACAGTGTGTACCTGTATCTATATCTATAAAATACTTGACTCTTGTCAACCAAAGGAAATGTGTGGACCTTGTGAGTATCTCATTTTGAGCAAATCAAATGTAAAAAGTAAGCAGAGTAGTGAACAAAGTATTTTCATAGAAAAATTGGGGGAATATGAAAATTGATTTAATTTTTGATGACATAATTTTATTTTGG
The DNA here is from genome assembly GCF_000181295.1 of Otolemur garnettii. Classification (NCBI taxonomy): domain Eukaryota; kingdom Metazoa; phylum Chordata; class Mammalia; order Primates; family Galagidae; genus Otolemur; species Otolemur garnettii. The sequence goes on from NW_003852396.1 coordinate 31,677,248, forward strand.
TGTGATTATAATATCGTGACTGTGTTTTAATGTCTGAACATATTTGTAAAATATACAAGGTCTGGCAGTGAAATTTGAGAACTCATCCTAGAAAAAGTGCCACATACCTCATTGCTGAATATTACCACAGTCACCTTCAAAGTACTCCCCTTGGCTACCTGATGACTGGTGATCGTAGTGATTGATATTCAGCAATGAGGGATGCAGTTCTTTTTCTAGGATGAGTTCTCAGACTTCGTTGTCAGACCTTGTATAATGACATCTCTATGGCCATTCCAGAAAAAGAGGTTCCAGAATTGCTCTGAAGAATGGACTAGGTGCTGGTGTCAGTACATAGCTTTCTCAGGGCAGTACCTCAAAGGTGACTGCAGTGATATTCAGCAATGAGGTTTGTGGCACTTTCTCTAGGATGACTTTGCAAACTTAATTGTCCAACCTTGTAGAATGACACAATGACTTAGAATGACTTCACAATAACTGAGGGTAGGATACGTGTGGTGGGAATTGTATGGTGCTACAGCTACGAGAATGGCTGTGAGCTGATAATTATGGCAGCTGGATGGCGTATACAGAGACCCATTTTATCTTCTCTTTAATTATGAGTATTCAAAATTTTTTCATAATAAATTATTGGGAAAATCAAAAGTTTTCTTTTAGAAGTGGTAACAACATTGATGGAAAGAGTTTTCTAGTTAAATATGGTGATTTGCGCAAAACATTTATCCGTACTCTCTCCAAAATCCCATTTAAGTTACGGCAAAAAGTGAGAAATTGTTAACTCACACCTGCAGAAGAACAGGGTGGGCTATGTGTATAAGGGATGCAAACAATATTGTGGTCTACAGATAAAAATAGGAAGAGAGATAGGAGCCCGGCAGAAATGGAACATTAAGTTCTTGCAGAGAGGTTGTACCACAGATCCACATCAAGAGGACTAAGGAGTTAGAGCTAATAAAAGCAAGAGGGAGGACTGGAATTGAGAATAGGATTTTGTGAGGAGCAGCTCTAAAATCCCGTCTTGGCTGTTCTTCCACTCTTGTAAAAGGCAAATTACTCTCTGTAAACATTCTACCAGCAAGGCTCTGGATCCACGAGTGTGAGACAGAAATGACAGTTGCGTAGCATTTAAAACAATGGATATGAGGAAAGGCGAGACTGCCCAGCCTTCTTTTCCTCACTGACAATCTGTTTTATTCTGCATCACCCCATGCTCACCTTGGGGGCCCTCCCAGCAGGAAAATGTGACAAAAATGCCTGTGGAGAAAAGCAGGTTTAGAGAAGGGAAGTGGAGATGCTGAAATGGTGCTCGAATGACCTCAGAATGCCAGATGGAAAGAGAACTGGATACATTCTCACATCTACTCCCTCTCTTGAGAGACTATAAAGGGAATCTCTTCTGGAAATACAGTTGTATGTTTCTGTTCCTCTCTGACCTACAAACTCCAGGATGTCACGAAAGCAGTGTTGGTCAGCCCTTCTTTAAGTAGAAAATAGGACTACTGTCTCTTTTGGTGCCAGACTGAATATTTTTCCTCTTTCTGCTTTTTGTTCTAGCCGCACCCCACATTACTTCCACCTGAAGCTGAGGTGCAGGCAGCCCCGTGTCTGAAAAGTAGAGAAGGGCCTGCACTGGGGCCCAGGTTACTTACCCTGGCTGCTCCCTGTCACTCACATCCTTCAGGAGCCCAGAACACCTGTGGCAGAGGGACTGAGTTTTATGCCACTGTACCAGGACATATTGTCAGAAGTGTCTATCTTCAGGGAAGGCTAAACTTGGGCCACTGAGGAGTAACTTCACAGGTCTCTGGAGAAGGAGAAAGTTGCAGGTGGCTTTGGAATAAGAAATGTGTTTAGAGAAACTAAATCAGGAGAGGAAAATGGAGTCCAGAATCACAGAGTCTATAATATCCCATCAAGTTTAAATTATTTTTTCAGATTATTAGCTTCAAAAGCCTATCTGAATTTAGGATCCATTCAGGATGATACTACCAAAGCCTTCTCTTGAACTGGCCACAAAATGCCCACAAAAGCTCATAGTCTTTGCAGAGGGCAAAGATTTGAGGTAATATAGTTGGAGCCCTCTGGTAATCTAACACCTCCTGAGGAGTCAGGGAAGGCTTCCTCGGAAAGTGGAGAGGGAATGGACTCCTCTCCAAAGAATCCATGCTAAACTCGTAGCTCCTCATTTGGGACAAGTTATAGGCTTGTGGGATTGAAGCCCCAGGGTGGGAATGGCACAGATCCCACCCACAGCTCTAGCCTGGGACTGGCCTGCTGAGTCAAAGAGATTTAAGAGTGGGAATATGGACAAGGGAAAGAACATGAACTACAGAGCCAGTTACACTTGGGTTTAATTCTTTATTTCTGAACAAATACAAGCTCTCTTTAACCTTTCTTACTTCCTAGAGAGTTTCTAAAACAGTTCTGGCCTCAGCTCTTTCCTAAATTTACTTGAATCATGGTCTTCAACCCGGGTATACTTTTCTTTCTTTCTTTCTTTTTTGGAAACAGAGTCTCTCTCTGTTGCCCTGGGGTTGAGTGCCCTGACATCATAGCTCATAGTAACCTCAAACTTTTGGGCTCAAGTGCTTCTCTTGCCTCAGCCTCTCGAGTAGCTGGGACTCCAGGTGCCTGCCACAATGCTAGGCTATTTTTTAGAGAAGCAGTCTTGCTCTTGCTCAGGCTGGTCTGGAGCTCCTGAGTTCAAACAATCCGCCTGCCTTGAGTGCTGGGATTACAGGTGTGAGCCACCGCCCCAGCCTGGATCTACTTTTCATGAACATATTTGACTCATTCTTGTTTAATTTTGCTTGCACTCTCCCAGCCTGAATTGGGCCCAGCCTGTCTCTCTACCTTTCTCCTTCTGAGACAATAAGTAACTTAGAAAAAAAATTACACAATCCTGAAAATTTGTATCAGAATAAATTTATGGCTTTTAACCTGAACTGAGACCTTTTATCATTGCTTCCCAATTCTTCCCTTTCAGTTTTAAAACTGTCACCATTTTTCTCAAGATCTTTACTCAACCTGCCACCTCTCCTCTGAATTTGGTAACACACCTTACTTCACACAGAAAATAGAGGGCAGAATCGTGGCCTTCTCTAGACTTACTGCCCAACCCACTTGCCACTACATATCTGAACCATGTCCATTCCTATAAACACCCTGCCAGAGAGACCATTCTAAGGAACATGCTGTTTTACGTTTGCTCCCTCCCTACCCTTTTAACTATTTCTGTGTTGACTGCCCATCATTTAAGGCCAAAAAAAAAAAAAAAAAAAAAATCTAAGTACTGTATCATGGCACTCGTCAAGATATTTTTAAATGAAATCATTTTTTTTTTAAACTTTGTCTATTCATCTGTTTTTTAGCCTTTTATTTTAAAGTAATTGCATACTTGTAGATTGTATTAATGGATTATTCACAGATTACAGATTCAAAGGAAGTCACAAAGTATAGTACCTGGATTCTAGCCAACTCCTCCCTTACCCAAGAGGTGACATCTTATGAGACTGCAGTACAGTAGCAAACCCAGGAAACTTATATTGGTACAATATTGTTAATTGGATTACAGACTTTGTTCTTTTTTTTTTTTAACTTATTCTTTTTATTTTAAACTAATACAAGGGTACAAATTTTTTAGATTACATTGTTCTCACTTCCAGGGTAAAGTTCCAGTTGTAAAAGAATCCCTCACCTGGGGGCATGTTATACACCTCAGTGTGATCTTAGGTGAGATCCCTCCTTCTGCCAATCATCTTCCTCCCCTTCCTCTCCTCATCCCTCTGCCCCTGTACTAGACTATATTTGTGTTTTATGGTTCATATGAGCGTGTAATTATTTATATATACATTGGTTTCATATTAGTACTGAGTACATTGGATATTTATTTTTCCATTCTTGTAATACTTTACTAAAAAGAATGTGTTTCACCTCCATCCAGGTAAATGTAAAAGATGTACTCTTCATCTTTTTAATTGGCTGAATGGTATTCCATGGTATAGATATTCCATAGTTTGTTGATACATTCATGGGTTGATGGGCATTTTATTTTATGATGGTCAGGGATTTTCATGCAGTTCTCTAAGAGTTAATTCAGAGAACTAATCAGTATACACTTTACTCAGTTCCCCCAATGGTGACAGATTGCAAAACCCTCATACAATCTCAAAGTAAGGATATTAAAAGCACAGAAGGAAGGTACATTAATAAAATAATGGCCTTACATGCCAAGCCCACAGCTAATATCATACACAATAGTGAAAAGCTACAAGATTTTCCTCTAAGATTAAGAATAAGCCAAAGATGCCCACTCTCATCATTTATATTCAATATAGTACTGGAAGTCTTAGAACAATTAGACAAGAAAAATAAAAGCTACCCAAATCCAAAAGGAAAAGTAAAATTATTTCCATTTGCAGGTGACATGACATTATATATGTAGAAAACTATAAATACTCCACCAAAAACCTGTTAGAACTATAAAACAAATTCAGTAAAGTTGCAGGATATAGCATCAACATGTTAAAAATCAGTTGCATTTCTATATACTAACAATGAACTCTCTGAAACAGAAAACAATCTCATTTATCATAACCTCAACAAAAAATTAGAAATAAATTTAACTAAGGCTGTGAAGTAGATGTACAGTAAAAATTAAAAACCAGTGATAAAAGAAATCAAAGATTAGACAAATAAATGGAAAAAATATTCTATTTCTAAGAAACATTATTGTCTTAAAAGAAATAATGTTGCTAAATGTCCATAGTACCTAAGTCAGCAGACTCAGTGAAATAACAATCAGAATTGTTTAAACTATTCTAGTTCCTTTTTCTTTCTGGGTACATTTTAGGAGAATTTTATTTACATCTACAAAATAACTTGCTGAGATTTTGAAAGAAATAACAATAAACTGATATGTCATTTTTGGGAGAATTGGCATCTTTACCATGTTAAGTATTCTACTTCATGAACATGCATCTCTCCATTTATTTAGAACTTCTTTGGCTTCTTTCAGAAACACATGTTAAAGTTTTCAGCATACAAGACCTGTACAGTTTCTTTTTTTAATTTTAAAATTTTTAAAATTTTATTTATTTATTTTTTTTATTGTTTGAGATTCACTGAGCATATAAGGAATACATTGATTGCATTTGTTAGGTAAAGTCCCTCTTAGAATTGTGCCTCACCCCTAAGACCTATACAGTGTATGTTACAGATTTACGCTTAAGTACTGCTATGGTTTGAATGTTTGTACCACATACAAACATTGGTTACAAAACATTATGTTGAGATTTAATTGCCTTGTAACACTATTAAGATGTAGGACTGTTAGTCAATTTAGTACTGGAAGTTCCAGGTAGAGCAATAAGACAAGAAAAAGGAAATAAAGGGTATCTAAATTGGAAAGGAAGAAGTCAAATTATCTTTGGTTTCAGATAATATGATGTTATGTTCAGAGAAACCTAAAGACTCCCCAAGAAGAGTATTAGAACTGACAACTTCAGTAAAGTTGGGGAATACAAAATTAACATGTAAAAATTGGTAGCAGTTGTATATGCCAACAGCAAACAACATGGAAACAAAGCCAAGAAAGTACTCCCATTTTTGATAGCTACACATAAAATAAAATATCTAGGAATAAACTTAACCAAAAAAGTGAAAGATCCTTGCAATTAACACTATAAAACATGGATGAAAGACATTGAAGGAGACACACAAAAAAGGAAAGATATGTCATGCTCTTGAATTAGAAGAATCAGTATTACTAAAATGTTAATAAAACCCAAAGCAATCTATAGATTCAATCTAATCTCCATCAAAATATTAATGGCATTCTTTGCAGAAATAGAAAAAATAATCATAAATTTATATGGAACAAAAAAATCCCAGAATAGCCAAAGCTATTCTGAACAAAAAGAATAATTGTGGAGGAATCATATTACCTGACTTTAAATCATACTACAGTGTGGTCATGACCAAAACCTGATACAGGCATAAGAACAGACACATAGGCCAATGGAACACAATAGAAAACATAGACATAAATGCACACATCTGCAGTGAACATATCTTCAACAAAGGTGCCAAGAGTATCCTCTAGAGAAAAGACAGTCTCTTTAAGATATGATGCTGGGAAAATGGGGCATCCATACACAGACAAATGAAACTAGACCCTTATCTCTCACCAAATACAAAAATCAAATAAGATTTTATTAAAGATTTAAATTTATGACTTGAAAATATGAAACTACTAAAAGAATAACATTGCAGAAATATGTCAAGACAGTGTTCTGGACAAGGGCTTCTTGAGCAATGCCCCCAAAGCACAATCAACCAAAGCAAAATTGAACAAATGGGATCACATCAAGCTAAAAAGATTCTGCACAGCAAAGGAAATATTCAACAAAGTGAAAAGACAGCCTACAGAGTGGGTGGGAATATTTGTACATTACTCATTTGGCAAGAGATGAATAACTAGATTATGTAAGGGGCTCTAATAATTCAATAGGGAAAAATCAAATAATTTATTTAAAAAAATGGACAAAAGATCTGAACATGTATTTTCAAAAGGAGATATACGAAGAGCTAACAGGTACATGAAAAAAGGCTCAATGTCAGAAGTCACTGGAGAAATGAAAATTAAAACTACAATGAGATATCATCTCATCCCTCTCAGTTAAAATGGCTTTTAACAAAAAAGGCAATAATAAATGTTGGCAAGGATGTGGAGAAAGGGGAACTCTTATATACTGTTGATTAGCATGTAATTAGTACAAACACTGTGGATAATAGTATGAAAGTTCCTCAGTAAACGAAAAATAGAATGGCCATATGATCTAGTAATTCCATTATTATATGTATATATCCAAAATGAAGGAAATCAATATATTGAAGGGCTATCTACACTCCTATTTTTATTATAGAAATATTCACAGTAGCTAAGATTTGGAATCAACCTATGCATTCATCAACAAATATGTGAGTATAATGATAAAGAAATTGTGGCATACATACACAATGGAATATTATATAGCTATTAAAAAGGATGGAATCCTGCCTTTTTCAACAATATAGATGGAACTGGAGAACATTATGTTAAGCGAAATAAACCAAGCCCACACAGACAAACCTCATATGTTCTCACTCATACCTTGGAGCTAAATAAATTGTTGAAACAATTTATCTCATGGAGGTGGAAAGTACAACAATGGTTACCAGAGGCTGGGAAAAGTAGGGGGGAGGGTGGTGATAAAGTGGGAATAGTCAATGGGTATAAAAATGTAGTTAGTGGAAAGAATGAACAATATTTGACACCATAACAAAGTGACTATAATCAGTGGTAGATTAGGGTATTCTTTAACTAAGAGGAGTGGGATTGGAATATTCCTGACACAATGTATTAACAAATCCTTGAGGAGATGGATATTTCAATTATCCTGATTTGATTAATACATATTGCATTCCTGTATCAACCATCATATGTACCTATAAATCCAGAAGGTACCAAAAATGTTTACATAGTTTAAGAAAGGAGAAAAAAAACTGTGTTAAATTTGTAATACTTAATATATACCGATAATGTTTGTTATCTTGTATGTTATATCTTGTATTTCTTGTAATTGCAGAAGTCAAACATGACTTGAGCTTTACAATTTTAATACAGTTTTTTCTTTTTTAAAATGTCTATGTTTTGGGGCATCCTTTGAATATACAACTATTATGTTCCTATAATAGTAAAAATTAAATAATAAAAAGATACGAGACCATTTTAGCTATGCTCTTGTGAGTAGAATTAATGCCATTATAAAAGGGTGAGTTTGGCCCTCTATTACCTCTTAGCCCTTCTTTCTTCTTCCATGTGAAGACAAAACATTTCTCCCCTCTATAGAACGCAGTGTTCAAGGTGCCATCTTGGAATCTGAACTTCCAATTATTCCTGTACCTTGATGTTAGACTTCCCAACTCCAGAAATGTGAGCCAGTAACTTTCTCTTCAATATAAGTTACTCTGTTTGTGGTATTCTGTTATAGCAGCATGAAAAAGACTAAGCTAAGTACTTAAGATTTTTGTTTTGTTTTTGTTTTAATTATTACTGGTACTCTTAATTTCAATCTTCATGCATTTATTATGGTACAAAAAAACTAAATTGATTATGTATGTATGTATTATCTTGAATCATACAACTTTTCTGAACTTAGTTTTTGTAATTTTTTTTTTTTTTTTGAGACAGAGCCTCAAGCTGTCCCCCTGGGTAGAGTGCTGTGACATCACAGCTCACAGCAACCTCCAACTCCTAGGCTCAAGCGAGTCTCCTGCCTCAGCCTCCCAAGTAGCTAGGACCACAGGCACCAACCACAATGCCCAGCTATTTTTTTGGTTGCAGCCGTCATTGTTGTTTGGCAGGCCCAGGCTGGATTCGAACCCGCCACCTAGGTATATGTGGCTGGTGCCTTAGCCACTTGAGCCACAGGTGCCAAGCCAGTTTTTGGAATTTTTAAAAAACAGGTTTTTGTTATTTTAAAAAATATTTCAATGTAGACAATCATGTTATCTGAAAGCAGAGATATTTATTTTTTTCTTCCATTTCATCTGTCTATCTTTTATTTCCTTTTTTGGTGTATTAGTGTTAAATATGGACTATGCTGAATAAGAGTGATGAGAATGAACCTAAAAGACTGTTCCTAAATTTAGGGGGGAAACATTCAGTCATTCACCATTAAGTATAATAATAGGTAGTTACTCATTTTCAAGCTGAGAAAGTTCCTTTTTATCCTTATTTTTCTCAGAGATTTTTAATCACAAACAGTTGTTGAATTTTTTTTCAAATGAATTTTCAGTATCAATTAATATCATCATGTGATATTTGTTTTTTATGCTGTAAATGTGGTGGATTATTTGTTTTTTAAACACTGAACCAGTCTGGCATCCCTGAAATAAACCTTGGTTGGTTATGCTATATATATGGGATAATTTAACATACATATTATAAATTCTTTTTTGAAAATATTTTTTGTTTTTAAATTTTTAATTGTGGTAAAATAAACATAACATGAAATTTACTATCTTAACTATTTGTAAGTCTACAATTCAGTAGTGTTAAGATTATTCACATTGTTGTACAAGCAATATCAAGAACTTCTTCATCTTGTAAAAGTGAACTTCCATACACATTAAAGAACAATTTCCCATTTCTCACTCCCCAAGTTCCGGTAACCACCATTCTACTTTCTGTTTCTGTGAATTCAACTACTCTCTATATCTCATATAAGTAATATTACACTATATTTGTCTTGGTTTATGTGACTAGATCATTTCATTTAACATAATAACTTCAAGTTTCATTTATGTTATAAAATGTCTCAGAAGTTTCTTCCTTATTAATGGTGAACATTTCATTGTATGTTTATGTCTACACTATATTTTGTTTATCTATCCACCTGTACATGAACACTTGGGTTTCTTCTACCTTTTGACTATTGGGAATAACGCTGCATGAACATGGATATGCAAATCTCTCTTTAGGACCCTGCTTTTAATTCTTTTGGCTATATGATCAGAAGTGAAATTACTGGTTATTAAGCCTTTGTCAGGGATTCTGGGAAGATGGCCGACTGGTAGCAACCCTGGTCAGAGGCTCCTGAACAAAGGAAGAAAAACTGGTTGGAATCAGAATCTATGAAGTCAAAGACGGGGAGCTGAGCCCAGAAAGAAGTTCGGCAAGCTATAAATCCAAGGAAGATCATTT